>NC_056739.1:1113007510-1113100010 GCF_019279795.1 Protopterus annectens
TGGTGTTCTCACAGGGTCCAAGGGAGCAGCCATTTGCGCAGAGAATTCTGTAAAGTAAGAATAAGTTACAAAAGCACAACCTTAAAAAAAAGAAATGACATTACATGAAAGGTACATTAGAGTAAGCTACAAAAAGTACAATGACATCTCATCAAACATAATATTAAGCAGTTTACAGAATCATGATTCCATACATGCAATATTATTTCTTTATTATTTATTGGCATTTGATTACAGAGAAAGTCCACTGGGCCAAGGTAAGCCCATTATCAGTGAAGGGCCCAGGGAGAAAAGCTCCAGGTAATAATCACATATACATATTAATCACGCTTACAAAAAAATGTCCAAAGAAAGTAAGTTTCAAGGGATAAACAAGAAAATTATAAAAGAAAAAAAGAAAAAAAAATGGTAAAGGTATTAAGACAATTAAAATAACAGCAAAGTTAAACATAGTCAAAGTACAGGCAATAATATCATGACATTTTATACAAATTAAAAGCATCAAACATCAAAGAATTCATATAATTCAAGGCATTACTTAGAATAAGCAAAAACAAAAACAATACATATATATATTTATATGCATATAAAAGAACTTCGAAAGGAAGGCAGAAGAGAAAAACTTTGTAATACCTAGTGGAAAGGGATAGAAGAAAGAAAAAAGAGGAACAGAAGGGAGAATAGAGGCAGGGGAGGGAATTGTAAGTGGAATGGACAGTAAAAAAGAGAACGAGGTTGGACAGAAAGGAAGAAGAATGAAGCAGAATGAAAGCAGACAAGCAGGAAAGGAAAAGGGAGTCGGGAGTTAAGAGAAAGCTAGAGGGGGAATTAAGTAAAGTTTATTAGGAGTTATCAAGAAGACAGAATACTGGCTCAGGAGTTAGAATATAAACAGATTTAGGTTTATTTATTAAATTAAGTAATGGCAGAAGAAGGAACTGAGCAGTTACACATCCAATTGGAGAGGAGATGATTGTGCAGCGCAGTTTTGAACTTGTAAGGGTTTTGTTGTAAACAGATAGATGAAGGTAGATTATTCCATTTTCTGGCAATTTCCCAAGAGTATAATAACTGGCCTGCAGGTAATTTAGGTTTATGAACTTGAAGAAGATGTTGTTTGCATCGCAGTGACCTAACGGGGTTGTAAATGATGAGTAAAGAGCTAAGCACAGTGCATTCATGTGGTTTATAAATAAATGTATGCATAATTGTGAGATGAAAGAGTACAATGTAGCGGGGGGAATTCAAGCCATTGTAGTTTATTTAGGGCAATACAGTGGTAAGTAGAATGGTGACTGTTAGTAGCAAATTTAGCTATCTTGTTATAACGTGTTTCTAACTTTGATTTCAAGGAAGACTACAAGTTGGTTAGTAAAGGTGCACTGTAGGTTAGAGAGGGTAATAGGTAAGATAGTGCTAATACTTGTTTGGTAGGGAAGGAGAGGAACTTATTGTGTCTACAGAGCAATCCTAGCTTTTTATGGGTCTTACATTACTTTGAATGTACAGATTGAATTAAAGGTCTTCATTGATTATTACTCGTAACAGTTTAGTATAGGATACTAGCTCAATTTTTGTAGCTTTAAGAGAGAGTATTTCAAGGTCAGCTTTATTGATGAGAATTTCTCTTAGGTGTGAAGATCATAAGTTTTGTTTTTTGGGATTTAAAGAAATGTGATTATTGTGAAGGTAAGCCACCACAGTGGGAAATCCTGCTTGAGTAGTTTGCTGTAATAGTTTTATATTGGGTGCGTAGCAGACTGTGGTGGAGTCGTCTGCATACTGAACTAGGGAGCCCTGCAGAATAGCTTGGTGGAGATTGTTGATAAAAATGTTAGACACAAGAGGGCCTATAACTGAACCTTGGGGTACACCTGTAGGGTTGTGAACATAAGGGGAAATAGAATTTTGCCATTTAACAGCATGCTGTATTTTTGGAGAGATAGCTTTTGAACCAATTAAGAGACTGGGGGACAGTCCTATGCTTGAAAACTTAGAGAGTAGGATAGAGTGAGAGATTATATCAAATGCTTTTGCTAGATTTAAGAATAAGGCGGATACAATGTTTCCTGAGTCTCTGGCTTTATTGACTATGTCTAAAAGGAAATTAGTGAAATGGATGTGCTGTGACCTGGGCGGAACCCATGTTGTGTTGGGGAGAAGATTTTATTTTTTAGAAGGTAGCTTAAGAGTTGTTTTTTCACACCTATTTCTATAATTCTAGAGATGGGGGAAAGTAAAGCAATGGGTCAGAAGTTGGAGATATCTGTAGAAGGGCTTGGTGCCAGGGTTTAACAGATCATTGATGGAAGACCAGAACATTTTGGGGTTATTTTTTTCTATTTGTTTGCTGATTCCAGACATAGTGCTTCTTATCTTTAGCAATGAGTTTTTTAGCTTGGCTTCTGAGTTGTTTGTAATGAATGAGGTCAGATGGATTGTTATATTTAAGCCAGTGTTTCCATGCCTTGTCCCTATTAGTCATAATTTCTTTGGTAGCTTTTGTTAACCAGGTAGCGTGGTTGATTTTGATTCTTTTGGCTCTGGTAGGAGATAGACTATCCAAGATATTTAGAAAGGTGTTATTAAAGTAAAGCAGACTGTCATCCAATGAAAGAGTTTTAAGATTATTCCAGTTAAAGCTTTTTAGGAGGCTAGTAAATGTGTGAGGGTTGAATTTGGAAAGGTTTTGGACAATTTTAATATTGTGTACTTTTGGAATGGATGTATAGACATAGATAGCGTAGGCAGGGAGATGGTCACTAATGTAGTTGGAGAAGGTGCCGGAGGCTATGAACTTAGAGGGGTCTGAGACTAGAATCTAGTCTAAGATGGTGCCTTTATTGGTTCTGTTGTTGTACCTAGTAATGGTAGAGATAAGTTGAGAGAAGTGAAACAAATGAATGCTGTTTGTTGCTTAAGTCATATTTAGGTTATGCAGCTTTTAGTCTGTACCAATGAAGTATTTGCATGAATATTCATTTAGCAGATGCTTCTTAAGTTTGGTTTGGAAAGTTGCAAGTGTTTACTGTTGTCTTAGTTCTACAGGCAAAATATATAAATAGACAGTCCTTATTTCAAAGAAAGATTGTTCACCAAAAGAGATAGCAAACCGTTTTTTTTTTCAGAGTTATGTTACTCTCTCATTTGTTCATAAAGCATAAGAGGTGGTGCTTACTAAAGCTTGGAGGATGGGAAACATGCACACTCTATGACCAGATTGTAAAGGAATGTTGTGTGTACTTATGCAGTTGTACATATGATAGGTTACCTGTTCATTTTCTGAAGAAGTAAGCAGTGATGCATTCTATTGTCTGGTATATATACAGAGGAGGGAATGATACCACATGAAATCCCAAAACTTGTTTAGATTAATGTAGTTGAAAAAAATTAGAAACGCTGTGTTAGTCCACTAATAGAAAACACAAAGACACTGCAACACAGATGTAATGCAATACCTTTAGACCAATACATGTTTTGCAATTACTCAGGTTTTTGGTATAGCAGGAGTCCTTTAAATGGAGTTATATAATTCCCAATGAAGGGCTCCTGCAAGCCTGAAAGCTAGAGTAAATGCAAAATGTATGCTGGTCTACTAAAAGGTATTACAACAGTTCTGTATTCCAGTGTCTTTGTGTTTCGGATTAAAGTATGTATTGATGCATTCCAATACAAGGAGCTAGATTCGTTTTTATGTGGGAATTACTTTTCTAAATATCCTGCAGCTGTGCAGTTACCTAAATGATAAAGTGTACTGTGAAGCAAATAGATCTTCTGGAGACTTGATAAACTTAATGAAATGCTCTCAGACAATGGTCTTCAATTTGTGAATCAAGAATTTCTCAATTTAGTAAAACAGTGGGAATTCAAACCTTAATTTAAGTCCATGAAATCCACAGAACAATGAGCAATTGAAATGAATGGTCCAGACTGTGAAAAAAATTTATTAAAAAGCATGATACTTCAAAGAATTTGGACTCTTATTTGTTAATTTTGTAGTATAGAAATACACTGTTACAGTCAGTTGGCTTATTATCAGCTCAGATGTTCATAGATGTCTTGTCTAAAATCTGAACTACCCATTTTATGCTCCTTATCTGATCCTGATAGCAAAAATAGTGCAATGGTAGTTTTGCACAAACATCAAAGTAAACAAAATTTTGTTTTACTCAATCATCTAAGAATGTACATATTTTGTAAAAAAGGAGGGTAGGATGGATAAGAGAATAGCCAACCTTAGGCATAGGCCAACTATGCAGCCACCTAGGGCACCGCTCTAGCAGGGGCACTTTTCCTGTATTTATTTGGTGTAGATAGACCAGGATAGGGGCACCGGGTGGTGTAGTGGGGGTGCCATGGAGCCTTTTTGCCTAGAGCACCAGTTGACCTAAGGCCGCTCCTGGATAAGAGTGACTGCTGAGCAAACTTCACAGTATAATGACATTTGTGTAATAGTACTGTAATGACTGCCATAACTGTTTACAATGAAGAATCAAGACTCTATAGTACAAGGGTCCTAATTATCAAATTTACAGAATGAAGAAAAATCATTTATTCAAGCATCATATCTTTTTGGATGTCAAAGTCATGGCCCACCAATAAAGCAGTTCTTTACAAGTATTAGGAGTAATGCATCACTGACCACAATTTGAAAATCTGTTCCCATATGTGGGATCTGAACATCATGGCTTACAGCCTTTGCTGTTCACCATTTCAGCTTGCTACCTTAACTGCTCTTAAGTCAATATAACTCTTTCTGTGTTGGTTATGACCTCTGCAGAGAAGATTCTGTAATGTCAGGAGCTTGTAAACAGGAAACTATTTCAGGTCTTTTACAAGAACAGGACACCTTCATATTGAACCACACTTCCTTCTGAGGGAGGATTTGGAATTCTTCCTTGCCAGGCCATCAATGTCCCTGTTTTCTTTGCAGCAGCAAAAACCAGAACAGAGAGGATTTTACACACTGGTTGCACACAAGCAGTTCAGCAGCTAACTGAACTGGGGACATGAGTTTAGGGAGATGAACCAGTTGCTCATCTGTTTCTTTTAAGGAAGAGTAGAAGTTATGATTAGTACGTAGACACTTTCCAGGCAGCTTGCCAACCAAGTGCATAATATTTTGTCTTCAGTTGGCTAATCACCTGTTGTTTAACTCCCTGTAGAAAAAAGTGAGACCTGTATTTACAAGTATAGCAGCTATGAAGACCAAAAGTGAATGGCAAAGAATTGGAGTAAGTACTAATACTCACTGAAATGGCATTTAAATCTTTTCTGCATGGGGTTGCAACCTCGGACTCCTAATATGGGGAGGGCTGTGCCCCCATTCTTTTACACACACACACACTCATAGATATATATATATATATATATATATTCTGACTCTGAGGGTTCTGTACCCACTTTTTTTATTTTAGTCTTACTTTTCTGTGGATTTCAGTTATATCCAATTTTCATCTGACTAAGAGTTTGACTGTCTTCCTTGCGTGTTTGAGAATGTCTCCATTACAGACATTTGTGCCACGGGCACTTGGTCTTTACTGCATACCTTCACCAAGCTGTCTAAAACGTGACTGAGAGAGTCAGGTTACAGTTGAGAAGGCATTACTCCAAAATTCATTTATCTGAGCTCTCTGCTTATACACTCCTGTTTTCTGTTCACCCTGATGGTAACTGATTGAAATTTAGTGAAATCAGCTATGCATCAAGAAAGCTATTTGGTATTAGATATAATGGACAGTGACTTAGCATATCAGCTGATGTAGAAAATGACTCCCCCCCCCCCCATATGGGCTAGGAAAAGCCATTGGTTGAATATATCTTTCAACAGCTATAGATGGTGGACTTTTCTGTAAATCAGACAAGCTTAGATTTTTGTATTATTTATTTAATAATGTGACTGTCAGATATTTATTTCTAGATTTTCAGGAAGGTACTCATTAGAGACATGCAGTGAACTAGTTGCCTCTGGGGCCATGCATAGATATGCAGATGGTGCTTTATTTCATGGAGTAAATGTAGGATTTAAAAAAAAGTGATGACATTTTATTAGTGGAGGTAACATAGCCAACCAAGGATACATCAGGAAATGTCTTCTCATAGATCACCTAATGCAAGTAAAACTCATCTCTCATTTATGATATCAATGGGAGTTTCCATAATTACACATTAAACACGGATTTTTGAGATCCCCAGGGACTGCAGCATCTGGGACTTCCAAAATATTATATTATATATTTTTTCATTGTAATATGGTTTATGATAACATAGCCCTGGCCTTTAGAACTGTATTAAACATGAATAAAATTGTAAGCTGTGTGTGACCAGAATGAATACAATTAGATTTAATCATTTACAGTGGAGGTACCATATCAGACTCACAGGTCCAAAAACTATAGAATATACAAACACATTCAGTCTTAGACGTCCTAGCAGATACTAAATAAAAGACAATGCAGAGCTGACTGCTTAAATTTACCATGTCTTGAGAAAGCAAATCAGTCAGCTCTTGGTAGGTGAACTGGATATCCTTAGAAATATTCACACTATTTGAAGGGATGAGCAGAGGAAAAACTGCAGAATTACATAGACTCTGAGGGATGAAGAAGGACACTGATAACATTTATTTGATATTTATATACTACCCAAATATCAAGCTAAATCCAAGGGATCAAAACAAAAACCCTGAAGAGATGTGAACATAGAGTTATAAATATCTAAGAACATCCCCAGGGAGTGCAGCATCCAGTACTTCCAAAATTCTGTTTTTATTTTATGAAAAGCAGTACCAGTCAGACCCCTGATTATATGAAGGTCGATGACAGAGAATGTGTGCCTTCCAGGTAGCATTTCTGTACTCTTCCTATTTCTTGTGTTGTAATACAGGGGATCACTCATGCCACATCCATGACTGTGTGACAAAATAATTGAGAGAATATGAGGCAGGTTTAGAGAAATATGAAGACTTCTTCCTTCTGTTATATAAAAAGTAGGGTCATATTTATGGCTTCAAGGTCAGGTAGCTGGCATCAAATGCTTTGGTTTATGATAGGTAGAGATACTCATGTTCATAGCTGGATGAAAAAGTACTCATTAGGAAAGTCACCTCACTACACTTCGGTTTTACTACATAATATATAATGCAATCACTAGTGATAAAAACACATTGCAAACAACCCAGGTATCAGTGCAAAGTAGAATATTCCTGACACTGCAAAATCATTTGCGTGCAGTGCTAAAAAGATAAAACCCCGGATTCACAAATCCTCCGTGTAAGACTAAATAAGTCTTACTCGGAGGCTGCAGTTGAACGGTATGACGTCAGCGTGCCATGAATATTAATGAGGGCACACTGACTCAACTGCAAGTCTAACACGGACCGTGCAGGAAAGCAGGGGGCGTGTCCGACTGCCGAGCAGTCTAAAGGTCCACGCCCCTGCAAGTGTCCGAAATGCCAAATGTCAACACACAAGAGCGAGTCCGCTCAAATGTCCATGTACCCAACACCACACTCCCTGACATTGTAAACCCCCAGCACAGTTATAAAAAGTAAAACATTTAATTTTTTTTTCTAATTCCCAATATAGCTGCTCATATTTGCGCGTGTGTGCGCGGGTGTGCCCATTGCTTAGCTTCAGTTAGCAATCCCGACATGGGAAAGCATAAGAAGGACTGTTTATGCAAATTACACCAAATAGCAATAGTGTAATGGTAGAGCGTTCGTACAAAGAGAAGGCATTCACGGTTTGAGTCCCACCACTCCCCTTCCTATTTATGTTCTAAATTAGTATATGAAATAATTCCTGACATATATGATTAAAATTTTACTAAAAAGCATTGAAATGGCCTATGTATCAGTGAGCAAAATATATATTTATAAAGGATCCTGACATATAATTGCCAGCAGTTAAGCAGTGCTTTACCCAGAGCAATATAGTTGCCCGCAGTTAAGCAGCGCTATACCCAGCACAGTATGGGTGCCCGTAGTTAAGCAGCGCTTTACCCAGCACAATAGATTTGCGCGGAGGTACGCATCACACATAGGGCAACATGGAGCAATATAGAGCAAAGCTGCCTAAATACAGCCACACCCCCTAGCCTGTCTGGACAGTAGTAAAATAAAATGCAATGACAAGGTTCGAACCCAGGAATTTGTGCACCATAATCAAAGTACTGAACCACTAAGCCATGACACCTTAGGATAAACAGCCACTGTTAACATACATATGCATATAAATGGCAGATTAACCATTACTAAGCAGGTCTGCAGTCAGCCAAGAATGTCCAAAAATGGCCAATCACAAAAAAGTGTGGGAAATGCAGCATATTTAAGCCCCATAGGCGGGAATACTCACCATGACTGATTGTAGCTCCCATCTGCAGTTAGAATGGCTGGTGCTGGAGAGGGTACAAGCTTTCAAGTGCAACATTGGGGCATCGAGGAGTCGAAATACATGGTTTGGCTCCTTGTCCACCGTCATGAGTCAAGACTCCTGCAGGGCCAGTTCCAAGGGACGGAGTACAAGGGAGAGGCTTGGAACTGGTTAGCTCATGACCTCACCAGTGTCACAGGCATTCCTCGGACTGGTGAGCAGGTCCGTCACCACCATGCAGACCTGAGGAGATGGAAGCAGGACCTACTGAACCAATGGATACAGGAGGCCCGTGGGATGCAAGATGCCCCACAACTGAGTAGGTAGCCATGGAATGCAGTATGTAAGAAATGATAATTGATTCTGTATAATGGATAGGTATGTCTCAATATCCCTTCATTTACTTTACAGCTGCAGGTGTCCGTGTTGCGAATCAGCAAGCCTATGCAGATAGGCTGCTAAGGCTGCGCCACCAGGCAGATTAGTGATTATTCTGCATGTATTGTTATATAAAATAGGTGAGAGAGCCTGAAATAAAGTGCTGTAGCCCAATAATACAGCCATAAAATGCCCTGAATAAGTCCTCTGCATGTACTGTTATATAAAATAAGTCAGACAGCCAGAAAAAGACTGTAGTAACCCATTAAGAAAGGTAAAATATGTCTGTAATAATATCTCTGCAGGTACTGTCATATAAAATAAGTGAGCGAGCCTGAAAAAGAGTGTTCTAACCTATTAATAAAGGTGTAATATGTCTTGAATACATCTTCCATATGCACTGTAATATCAAATAAAGGAGAGAGCCTGTGGAAAAGTGTGTAATGTAATTAATAAAGGTATAAAACTTGGAGTGTGTCTGTGGTCACTTACTTTGAAATGTTGTTGTACCCTTGCATTATACAAATAGTACTGTTTTAATAAGTGCTGGCAACCCACAGTTGGGCAGTCCCATCTAAAGTGGTTGATGGAAGTGCTAGTAGCTGTGAAGCATATATACAGTCCTCAACAGTCAGTTACTGGCTGGCATGCATAAGTCAATCTGGCACACGAGTAGCTTGTTAATTAGATCCCTAGAAATGTGAGTGTGCTACACGAAATGTAGGGTTCTGCACAAATCTAACTGAAAATGTCATGTGAACACATCCAGATATGTAGATAAAGAAATATGAATACAATCAATAAATAAGCAGTAACATCTGCATCCTGGACAGTTAGTATGTCAGATATAGGTCAGGTATATAATGAACTAGCCAAACCCATTACACAACCTAATGCATGTTGCCAAGTGTAATAATACATGTAGGGGATATACACCTGCAGTCAATAGGAATGTAGTGTAGACTAAAAGTACTTATAAGATGTTAATTGAGGTTTCTTTCTACATCCTACTGTATGTGCATAAACAATGCAATTCCACAACTCAGTGGGTATGTGCAATCTAAAAACATTTTTTGGGACATATGTCCTATTGTTCTATAAATATCTGCATTCACTTTGATGCATGTGCCCTGTTCAAGCACCATAATCATGATGGCCTGTTGCCACCAATCATCCCTGCATGCTGTTGGAATGTCCACTGTCGTTCAATATATGCATGTGTTATGCTTGCTGTTCAACTGTTGGAACCTTGGTGTGTTGGGTTAATGGGAATATTACTGCATGCTGTTACAACTAATTTGGAATGCTGTTGTTTATGTTGTAATTAAACACACCTAATCACAGAATGTATGGGAAGGCCGGTCCCAGCGGACCCACCTGTCCCTCCTCAGCTGGCGAGTGCACCTGGCACCAGCAGGTCCGGTGCCCAGCCCGGGCTCCCCTCCTCCACTGGTCCTGTGCCATCTTTGGGTGGAAGCGCTGCAGGGAATGGGGCTCATCCCCCCCATGTAAGCATGGGCGGAGAAGAGCCACCTGTCACCCTTCGAAGGGTCCAGGTTGTGGTGCATGGGGAGATCCAGTGTTCAGTCACTGATCCCCTATGCCAGCTCAAGGAGAGAGTGGCGCGTCTCACGGGTGAACCTGCCCATCCTACGCAGGCCCCAGCACAGCCACTCTCGGGGCTGTGAAGGTGCAGTGGTGACTGCCCATGGGTGGGGATCTCAATTCCACTGTTACCATCTGTGGGCTCATGGGCTTGCGATTTCCAAACATCCGTTCCTGTCAATTTTGTTCACCCACCCCATGTGTCATATACCGCCCCTGTATGCGTCTTGTTTGTCTTGTCTGTTTACTTCCCCAACCTACCTCCCCAAATATACCTACTTCCTCTACCTCACTTTCCACTCTCACCTGAAAAAAAAAAAAAAGGGCAATCTGTACCCACAAAAAAATTACGCCCCATACATAGCTGCCCATTTCGCACACATGTCCGCTGGACATGTAAACTGATAATTTCAATTGGCAGTACAACATACTTTGTTGTCCTCACCCCTCTCTCAGGGGTGGAAGGTTTCAAATTTCACTCCAAAGTTATTGCACATGCACAGCTGTTGCTGGTAAAGAAATGGGCAGCTATGGACCTTCCCTACACCCGTCCTGCACATCCTGAGCTTGTTTTCCTACTGTCTTTCTCTCTTTGTGCCCCCTTTTTCACCACTTTCCTATCTCCCCATTTTCTTTTCTTTCAAAGAAATTAGCATGGGGATTAGCGGGAGTAAGCACTTTTAAGCAGTAGCAAGCGGGTTTAAGTGAGTGTGTGCATGTGTGTGCTTAGCTAAGCATCACGCAAACCCTCTTACAACTGCTTAAAAGTGCCTTAGTCACTCTATGTCAGGGCCCTTGTTCTGCTCAGCAGCAAAATAAAATACCTCTGCCAGTTTCAAACCCCAGACCATTGACACAATAGACTGCATGAATTACCACTAAGCCACAGCAGATATACAATAACCTGGTGCTCAAATAAATATATCATGCATTACAATGGCTGAATGTAAAGGAAAAATAGGAAGGCCATAACACAAAGCTTGTTCTGTGGATCTTTACCAGCAATTGTTGTGGAATGCATTATATGAGTGTGATATGAGAAGCAGCTTAATGTTACAGAGGCACTTTACAACCCCCACACAATATCATAGCAGGACAAACAGTGGCAGAGCTGATTAGGGCAGAGGCCATACTACCTAACTGTGACTACTTTACAGGGATGTCCCTGATTGTGAAACATATTTAAGCTGTGTCCCTCTGAATCCCTCTGAAAAGTACTGACGTCAGTCAGAAAGGTGGGGTATTACACAATGAATACTGACAATAATAACAGTAGACACCACTTGTACTTCATAAAAGGAGTATGAATCCATATACACTGCTTCACACAAGTCTACACTTACTGTCTCTATTATGTGTAAGGTGTACTTCATTTTAACTACCTATCCCTGACTCCATACAAAGATGTATCTGAGTGTTTCATAGGCCTGGCAGATGCACAAACACACAGGCATAGCAGCTATCCTGCTGTTACACACTCTGCAAATAGCTTTGGTAGGACCTCCATAAGCATACCCTTATGTAGGAGTACAACTCAGAAATACCAAAGGATGTAGCCATGTACTGGTAAAAACTGACTATAGCAATGCCATTATACTAGTGATGAAAACACCTGTGGTTGCACAGACAAAGAATAACAGTGTAACATTTGACTACCATCTGGATAGGTTCACATTTGGAAACTATGCAGACAGACCACCTGCCTTGATAAACTAACAGGTACACACAAATCCTTTAAGTCCAGTAAGATAACATTCACACAATAATACATAATGTTCTCTGTATGTCAGCAACCTCCCCCCCCCACACTTTAAATACACTTGTGTGTTTAGGGTCTACCAAGGATGTAGGTAGGCATACACAGTACTGGAATTGTCCAGTTGTCCTGTGAACGCTGTGCTAATGTCAACAATAAAACCACAAACCCTGCAGAAGTGAGTACATTAATATTCACAGTATAACAGTTCACAAACAGTTCATGTGCCAAAAGAATACTTCTCAATAACTACTTTTGTATGGCAGTTAATTATATGAGTAGAAAAGAAACTACATAGTCACATAAATGTTGTATAAGCATTTGTAGGGGTGAGTTAAACTCTACACTGATAGCTCTGTACTGCAAGTGGCAACAGTAAGGTCTGAGTAAAACATATACATCACTGTCTACACCTCTAGCTTCAGATATAAGAAGTATACCAACCTTCTGACTTGCACAACAGTGTCCACAGCAAACAAGCATGGGCCCCACTCTGGAAATCTGAAAGGGCTACGCCTACATACCTTAGCAATTTATAGTATTGGGTTGCTATGACAGTGAGTACTGCAATTACCACACAGCAGGCTGTATGCATTTACCAAATGCTGGGCACCAATTGGTGCAAAGGGCATCACATGCACATGCGCTGACACCTATAAAAGCAGACTGTACTTGCTATCCCCACATGCAATCATTACATTGCACATGTCAGCAACTCTAGAACCCTAGGAGAGTAGTGACAAACTTTATTATTTAATAAAGAAATCTTTACTTAAGTAAATAATATATTTACTTATTTAAAACCTAAATATATTAATTAAGAAAAAAAAAACTTAATTAATAACCAATAATGTATCCCAGCATTATATGTCGAACATCTGAACTTGTGTGAAGCCGTGCATATGGATTCGTACTCCTTTTATGAAGTACAAGCAGATACCTATAAAAGCATACTGTACTTGCTATCCCCACATGCAATCATTACATTGCACATGTCAGCAACTCTAGAACCCTAGGAAAGTAGTGACAAACTTTATTACTTAATAAAGAAATCTTTACTTAAGTAAATAATATATTTACTTATTTAAAACCTAAATATATTAAGAAAAAAAAAAATTAATAACCAATAATAACTAAGCAAAAAACTTTACTTAATAAATAAAAAAAAAAAATTTGAAAAGCATACACAGACGGACCTGAAAGTGAGTAACAGGTATGTAACAGATTTGTAGTTACCGGCAAGTAGTAGATGTTTATGAATAGTACTGTACGTACTCAGAAACATGCATATGTGGCAGCAGTAGGTATGTATGCAGTGATGCCATGCATAACTACTGCCATGGACAAATTAGTGTGTAGCTGTGTGCAGTGGGACATAACTGTGACATACGTATCCCAGCATTATATGTCGAACATCTGAACATGTTATCTATGGTCTGTACAGTACTGCGTATAATGGCAGTTTGGGGGAGTAGTGCAAACACCTATATAAACTTGGATGTGACAGAGTAAGACATGCATGATAGTAACATAATTTGTAGCTTAGCATTGGCGACTGCTGTACCAGACTAGTATAGTAATGCAAGCATTTGCAGCTATATATACTCCCTGTACTATTACTGTATGCACACGTGACAACTGTCCATGTTGTAACAAGGCCCAACAGGTCATCCGTAAGGTGTACAGACTTACAACAGTGTAGACCCTGTGTGTGTATGGCACACACATATGGAGAGATATTTATGTGTCTGATAAATTAGCATCTGAACATGTGCATAGAGCAAGGGACATACTGCAACTGTTCGTGAAGGGTGGACATTTATATGTTGGTGCAGGTTGTTATGTGCATATTTATATGTAGGTTGTAGTGTGTGGCAAACAAGACAGCATACAGTGCTGGCATATAACATGTGGTGTTTAAATGCCATGGGTATGATTTGTTAGGTTTTTAATCTTCCAGATAGGGGGTCCTGCTAAAGGTACATGGGCTGAGAATACCTTCCATGCATTCTGCACAAGACTGTGCAATATCATTACATAACTGCATCCCTCTCAACCTTTGCATAATTGATATTCCCACCATGAAAGGTGGATTATATGCGTTCTGAGGAAGCTTTGTATTTAACAAAGGGAAAGCACGCTCAACAGTTATTTGTTCTTTTTGTTTCTGGGCCGAATTGGCTTGTGTTTTCGTTGGAATAAAGAGGAGTTTTTAACAATTACTGCTGGTGCCTGGTACCCATTTTTTGCCTTGGATTTTGTTCTTCATTGGTTTTGTGACTGGGTGTGTTTCATTTTTGGACTGTATATGTGCCTGTATGTATATCTATATGTACACCAATGGATGTTCATATGTACGCTCAAGCTCAATGTTGTAAACGTATTGCCATCCCTCTTGTTAAAAACCCTGTACCCAAGAACTACCACATAGGTGGTAGTCTACTCAACACCGAAAGTGTGATAAGAGACTACAGGACACAGGTGGACAGTAGTGTCACTACTGATAATCACAGTGCCACACTAGTCATGTAAACTGAGTACGGTCCACATGTCATCAGAAAAGGTGTGTCATCCATGGAAAAAGAGGTCAGTGTTCCACTGTACTCATCGGTCATAACACCCATCATAGAGTACATTGGCCCTGTTGGTATGTACCTCAGAAGACATCCACAGTGACTGTAGACGCCAGACACATACCTCACAAAGAGTATTACCAGACTCAAACAGATGCCTTATGCAGACTGTCTTACAAAACCACAGCTACACTGTGTCGCATACCACCTACCCAGAGGCAACCTCTGCCTAACATACAAAGCTATGCCAAACCCACAGGTGTTGGACATGCTCCATATAAACAGATTAAACTCCATACAAACTACACACTGTACTGATTTAACCCTGCAATGTCAAAAAAAAGAACATGCTGCAGTGGTACATTATCATCTCAGACATATACCATACTCTGGAACTAACAACCTATCAATAGCAAATGAAGGTCCTCATTAGCAGTTGCCATGAATAATCATGATGAGTGGATGTGAGATAGGAAACACAACCCGGGAATCACCTCTGTGGCTCTGCATGACAGGGGCACATGAACCTACATTACATGGGTGTTGAAGGGCAGGGTACCATATGGCTAGGCTTCCATAGGCCCTACGGATAATAGCCTATTAGCTACCTAGGACCCAATACACACACACGCATGTATTTGTTGCATTACTTGCTATGTGAGGTTGACTGGGTGTGATGGTGAATGTGTAGGCGAATGTGTCAAAGTTGTGTATATGTGTGATAGCCTATTGGGAAACTGTGTATATCATGGTATGTAGTGTTGTAGCTCTAATCCCAGCAAAAGATATGTATGTTATTGCTAGGCAGGAAAAGCAGTAAGGCATACGGTGTGACGTAGACGCATGGTGTTGACCGGAGTGTGCCATTGTAGGCTTAAGCAGTACATGTATGCTTATTGATTGTTAACACTAGTGAATACAAATCCCATATGAACTGTAGTACTACCTGAAGCTGTAGGCCTAAACAGCACAGTATGGTTTATATCCACATTGCTTGGAAACACTGTTTTGTTTGTTACCTGTAGTCCTCACACATTGCATATCTCAGGCATGAGGTTTTTTAGGTGCTGACACACAGTACTGTATGTTACACAGGTAAAACTAATCTGGGTTGCCATACCTTTGTGTCTTGTAGGTATGTCTGATGTGTGTGTGGGTATGCCTGTAACATGGCCTTGGTGGTATGTGTGTCACAGGATATATGTGCATACCTAGCAACATGTATAGTGTAGTACAGCAGTATGCCATCTATAGTGATGAATGTGCACATTTGTTACTGAGGGATTTGCTATCAGCAAGTAGCATGGTGTACTGGTAGTACTTTAACTGTACATTACATTCATTTCAATGGATGACAATTGTCTGCATGCATTAGCTTCATATACACCCACTGTGGCTAGGTGGTGCATTGTGTCACATATAGTGTGCCATGTACTGTTGTATAGTCTTACATACTGGTTTCACTTTTTTGCTGTGCAGAACATGGTTTGGTATATAGTATGTGCCAGGCACTGTCAGGCAGTTGTGGGCTGAGCAGTCCTATGTGGTATTAAAGGTGTGTATCTACTGACAGCCAATAGGTTGCTATATATGGCATTTCATTGATGTCTGTACTTTAGCATGTTAAGTGTGCCACATGACTTGCTCACAATTACTGTTTTATTGTCTTACAGGAATATGTCTCACAACAGGAAAGCTGCCTATTCCCCTGAGGAGGAGGAGGTCATCTTTGATGCCCTGATACATCATTACAACCTGCTGTTCTCCAGATCCAGCCAGGACCAGCATGGATGCACTGCACTGTGGCAGGATGTTGTCCGTCGCGTGAATGATGTAGGCATGCATAACTGGAGTTATGAGCAGGTATGCCACCACTGCAGTGATTTAATCAGACATGTATGGCAGCATGCCTCCGATGTCCACAGACAACAGCTTGCCACAGGTGGTGGTGCATCAACACATCCCCCCCTCACCAGAGTGGAAGATCTGCTCCTCAGCGTGGTGGCTCCTGGCCAACCAGTATAACAGACGTGTCATCATGGAGGCCGGAGTCACCCAGCACGTAGATACAGAGCATGCAGGTAACATAGCATATCTGTAGACTACTGTTAGATCAATTGTTAGAACATGCATTTATCAGATGTGTACTGTGTATTCAGAAGATGTGGAGCCTGGTGTCATGCAATACTGATAATTTGAAACATAATTTATATGCCTGTGACTGTCACCTCTTGTACTACTGTGAAATTGCAAACACACAGCAGCAGTGTCATAGTTGTTGACACTGACAAACTGTCTCATATCCTTGTAGGTCCCTCTGGTGTGATAGCAAGACAGCACACCCATGCTGGTGAGTGTTCTACATTTAATATAGCATATAACATGTGCATGTCATAGGAGACTTGCAGGCCATATACACATATAAAACACCTACACATAATGCATGCTCTGCATGTTCTCTGTGGGACTATGCACATCCCAGTAACATGAGTATCTGCCTCAAACACATGCAATACACAGAGCATCCCAACCAATTGTGGTACACTGTAGTGGACATTGTATAGGCAGAGTCAATACACATGCACACAACATAGCCAACTTTGTCATATGCAGTAAGTGTTAATATGATACACATGGTGTATGTAGACACCTGCTGTAAGGTCATACTCCAGTATCCTAAATGTCATCAACACAGCACACATACTATACCTGAGGGGTAGAGGCCTATCATGGGGTGGTGTGACACCCTTCAACACACAACACATTCATGTTAGGCAATGCTCCCTACTGAACACCTTACATACCCATATAACAACTGGCTGTGAAATGGTTAATGTAGCCAAAGTGGTGCAGGTCAGGTACAGCAAGATAGTTGCCAGTGTGACATACATTAGTGGCCTTGAGTGACCGCATGATGTTGCCTGATGATGGCTCATGGTACTACACTACATCCAGTTACAGTAACTACAGTATTTATTTATTTTATTTATTTATTTACATGTGTGCAGTTACAGTAACTACAGTACTACACATAGCATTCATTGCTATATACCTGCCAGTTGTGTGCATCCGGCCATGGTATATATACCTATGAGTGATGGTGCACAGGACATTGGAAAGCATTTCAGACTTGAACAGCAATGTTGTGTCCATGTACACATTGTGTTCCAAGGTGAGGCCAATCACTGAACAACACACATGCATCAACGACTGTTTTCAACAAGGACTCTCCACACTTGCACTGCATGCTTTTGAGCAACACACATCCTGCATGCTGACATGTGTGATAGGACTCTTTGGCTTGTGATACTGTACTGCACCATCAACCACTAATGAATATGTTCCGTATTGCTGTTGGTGTGTGTGCGCGTGTGTGTGTGTGTGTGTGTGTGTTTGTGTGTGTGTCAACTTGACTGAGTAGTGCATGTGTTCATGTGTGCATGTGTGCACATGTGCATGTGTTCATGTGATCATGTGTGCATGTGTTCATGTGTGCATGTGTGCATGTGTTCATGTGTACATGTGTACATGTGTGCATGTGTGCATGTGTTCAGATTGTGAGGTGTGTTTCCTGTCTTCCTCTCACAGGTGCTGAGGTATTGGATGAGTGCAGCAGGGAACCTGAGGTCACTGCCACAAATAGTGGACATGATGACACATGTGTAGTGGCACAGGCAGGTTTGTCAGGGTCTGTCGTTGGTCAGCCAATCAACAGTACATAGCTGTCTACCCCATCTATGCGCACATTCATACTGCCAATATATCCCTCAACACCAATGGCCTTAGCAGAGGAATAGCATACAGTAGGCATCGACCAGGATAGTGTGGTATCTATGGTGCATGCAACCCCACACAGCAGCCATACCCAGACACCTGGAATGGTACCACATAGGCATATGTCCAGGGGTTCTCGTGAGAGCACTGCTGGTCATAATGCCCCTGGCAGATGTGCCCCCGCAGGTCTCACAACCTCAGCTATGTTCCGGTCTGTAATGCAGGCACAGGCACATATGGAACGGTACACCAGGCAGGGACTAAGGGCGCAGAGGGCTCACAACACTGTTATCAATGACAGTATCCATGACCTTTCCGGTGTCATCCGCAATTACACCAAGGTCATTGATAGACATTGGGGGGAGACACTAGATGCCCTCCACAATGTAATGTCCATGTGCCAGGACAGTGCAGGACGGCTGAGACGTCAACGTGGATGTATGCCAGCAACATCATCAGCTGGCACTCGTCACGGATGATGCACAAGTCCCAGACACTCCCGTAGTGGCAGTACCAGCCCCAGCCCCAGCGATGTTGGGGCTGGGCTGTCAATAGACTGTCCTAGATGACCACGTGCATGTGGCTCTGGCCAGTCCCAGCAGGGACATGGGTCCAGTTGACATCCCTCTGCCTCTGACGATAGTACCCAGTCTGGCTTGGTACCCGATACTGTCCGTGGCACCCCTGACAGGCACAGGTACTGTGTCCGTGGCCGGAGACAGTGATCTGTACAGCCTGGCAGGTACAGTCCGTGGCTGTCCCACAATCTCCCGTATGTGGCAGCCACAAGGTGGAACTGTGTGCATGCAGACACACACACATAAACCAAACACCTAGGGCTAACACATACACACACACATTACACCAACATTGACCCATACTGTACTGTTGTCCCTCACACACACACACACACACACACGCACACATACATGTCGATTGGATGGGTCATTTATTGGGCTCTGGCAAACCAATAACACACCCTGTGCATATGATGAAACTGTGCCACCTTCTGTCATCTGTGACAATGATGCAGGAACAGGCTTACATGTTGCTGATGCACAGGGTGACCTAATAGCAGTGTAGCAATGTTAGCATGTTGTCAACAGCAAAGTGTACTGATATCCTTGTAGGTATATCTGAGCAGGCATGATGCATTAAAGCTATGATTATCAATGTAGTATTGTTTACACCAGTGTTAATTCCAAGACTCTATTGTCTGCCCATGTGCCACTTGGCCAATGTGTGTGGTACTGGCAGCATGTGTTGGTGAGTGGATGGTACGTGTGGGATGTGTGCAGTACAGATTTGCAGGTGTACATTTGTGAACATGGTGGAGGTGCACCGTCTGCATGTATGTGCATAGTGGACACATGGGAAGGGTGACATGCCCTGTATTACACAGTGTTAACACTTCATATTTCCTATTGGTGGCCAGTATGCATTTTACTGCACATATGTTACGACTTGGGTACACATGTGTGTATGACATGGTTTGACACTATGCTGTGGGTGATACTGTTTATATCGGTCATTGTTTTGCATTCTGATAGTATACATAACCTCAACAGCCTGATTTTACCCAATCGTTAGATGATGTCTTGACAACTGACACACAGACGTAGGATACACAAGAGCATTTGAGTCCTTCCGGTACTATACTATACCAGTAACCAGTGGTATTGCCCGCCACCCATTCCTGGGACCACTCCTGTTTGGCATGTAGCCGTCCCAGGTACAAGCAAACACACTAGGGATATGTCCGTCCAGATCTGGTAATGCATAAGTGGCATACAATGCATTCTCCAGATGAGACACTTATCCTCCACAAGGGTATCATACACAGATACTTGTTGACCAACCCATGCTGTAAGGCTATAAGCCAACTATAGCATAGTCATCCACATTTACTATACATAGTATCCTGACAGTACCACATTGTTAGTAGCCCACAACATGTAGCAGGGGTACCGATGTGTACATACAGCCACATGTTCTGTCATCTGTCCTTTGGTATTCACATTTCCAAAGGTATGCTGATGTCCCTCAGTGCATCACATAAGCATGAAGGGGTCTGTATGCATATCCACGGAGGTGTTGTACACCTGTAATGAATGGCCATTATTGACAGACTGTGTTGCGTTTGAACATGTCTGACATATACCCAGGCATGAACCCTCACTCACGCTATTCTATAGAAACTGTCATGGGTGTGTGTGACACAGATGACCTAGGCCACAGATCACTACATTGGATGGCCTTGCCACATACATACATATGTGACCTAAGGTCTGAGAAGCAGCAGCACAGACTGTCAATGGTAACAGATGTATTTGTGTAGAAAGCAAGCTTCACACCTATGAACTAATTAAGGTCACATGTACATATATGTATTTGCCACACAGATAACAATTGAGGTCACGTGTACATATATGTATGTGCCACACATATACCTGAAGTGTGCAATGCACATACTGTTGTTTTACTGATTTGTCATACAGTTGTAAAAGCAAAACCCACAACACATTGACCAACAGTGTCACACACACACACACTCAGCAATAGCAGGATTCCCTACTTAACTATGTTATGATACTAGAGAGATCCGCATTAACATGACGCGCTGTATGCTTTACTGGGAGTTTTTATCTCCACTGCTGTATTTGTGAGATACTGACATCATCAGACTTGCCAATGAAGAATCTACCTCTTTTAATGTGTTTTCCTAGTCTCCAAAAAAGGGCACTCCTCTCACAGGAAATCACACACACACACACACACACACACACACACACACACACACACACACACACACACACACACACACACACACTGAGAAATTGCAGGAGTCAAACCCCTACCTAACTATGTTATGATTAACACAACGCGCTATATGCTTTACTGTGAGTTTTCATCTCCACTGCTGTATTTGTGGGATACTGACATCATCAGACTTCCCAAATAAGAATCTACCTCTTTTAATGTGTTTTCCTAGTCTCCAAAAAGGGCACTCCTCTCACAGGAAATTACACACACACATACTGAACAATTGCAGGATTCAAACCCCTACCTAACTATGTTATGATACTACAGAGATACACATCAACACAACATGCTATATGCTTTACTTAGTGTTATCTTTTCTCCTGCTATATTTGTAGGATGCTGACATCATCAGACTGGACATGGTAATGTGTGTGCACTTTGCTGTATGCAATCCCAGGAATGAACCATGTGGGTCAGCAGGTGTTAACAGCTTGAACAGGACTTCACAATTCTTAGCTTGTGTGATCTCTCTGTGGACAAATTGCCATTCCTTCATATGACAATACATATTTATGCACAGGTTGTTGATTTTTTGGATACAACATGTGTCTGTGATGTTGATAAAGGGCTATTCAGAGTCTATGTGGGACATGTGTAGCTCCCTTCAGTGATGTGTGTCCTGGGCGGCTGCTTTGCAAACAGTCTAGCAGGTTTTGGAACCATGATCTGCCCATGATCATACCACAGTTGGTATGTTTATGACTTCAATCATGATGGACTCAATGGCCTTGCAGATCAGACGTCATAGGCTTATAAGACTATAGCTCCCATGGTCTGTTGTGCACCAACACTTGTGGGGTGTGCCATATGTTGCTTTAACACATTCAACAGTTTCAGATCCTGTAGAGAGGGTGAGGCTCAACAGACTGTTCAGGTGCAGGGTCTGTTTGTTCTGTAGTTCACTTATGACACATATAGGGAAACAATGTCATCCAATTGATGCCATGTTTTTGGCTTTGGAAGGAGCTGTTTACCCATTCTACATGTGATATCTCCTGGTATGATGATAGGGACATTTGTCAGTGGGAGGTGGGTATGTATGTATGGGCCTGTTGACAGGATGTCGGCATTGTCAGTCAGGTACAGTTGGCCCTGACTCAGGACATATATGAGTGTACATTGCTGTGTATGACATAGCTGAAGGAAGAGTCATGGTTCTGTCTGGACTCCTTCACAGATAATCTTTCCAAAACACCAACAAACCTGAGCACTAAACCCCTGTTATACTCTTTTACACACTTAACACCCTACTGATCCCTTTTGATCAGTCAACAGAGAGTATGTCATCATAATATCCTGGCATGTCCAACGGTTGGTTTCGTGTGTACTCTCCAGTCCAGCTGGTGAATATGGGACTTTTGAGGCAATGTTACAACTGCCTTATGTACACAGGCAACCCTCACCTCCTCCCAACAAACTCAGATATATGTGAGAGATGCAACTATATAGACAAACAGGACACTGAGCTCTCTCGATCCATGACTGGCACAGTCTATCAGGTGGTGAAGGTAACCACACACACCACAAATCCAGTCTCACATAGACCTATAGCGACAGCAAACAAAATACATGACCACACAAATACATACTCAGAAGCTGTAAATAATATCTGTCTAAGCAGCAGACACCTCCTAAGCAGACACCCAAACAACTGCTACCCCACAACAGTACCCACATATTACATGGTTCACAACGTCAGTGTGCCACACAGTCACTGCCCTTAGGGCTAGACAACACACCTACTACACTTGTAATAGGTGACTCTATTGTCAGACACACTCACATCACACTCACCAGGCTGAACAAGGAGAATGACACTTTGTGCTGTCTGTCGGGTGGCTGGTTCCGCCACATTACACATGCACTCAGGTCACTCTAAAGCAAGTACAAATATGGCTCCATCATTGTCCGTGCTGGTGTGAATGACCTCAGACGTTCCTCCCTGGACTACATGACAAGAGACATAGAGGAGCTCTCTGATCATGTAACCCAGGCCAGTATGACCCTGACCTTGTGTAGCATCTTACCCTCACCAAGAATGAACGCACAGTATACAGACAAGATGATCAATTGTAACAGCTGGCTAACATATTGGTGTCATTCAAAGGGGATCCAGTGTCTGTCAGCCTGGGATGACATGCTCGACATGCCACGTAGCTTCACTTTGGACAGCTTGCACCAGTCACCCCTGGACTTTTGAATACTGGCTAAGGCTGTTGCCACCCCCACAGTGCCTTTTATGGGCAAGGTTCAAAAGACAAACCCACCTCCATAGACAATACAAGATAAAAGACACTACGGGTAATGCTGCTCAACACCTGATGTCTAGACCTCAGAATGCATGCACTCAAGACTCTCCTCAGTATTGGAAATGTCGATATCTGTGCAGTAACAGACACCTGGTTCAGGCTCCCAAAAGCACACCAGCACTACCAGGTTATACTTCATATCATGCTTTTCGGCCACAAGACTCAGACTGACCAACAAATTTAGGGGGAGTATCCGTATACATCACAGATACACACACCTCCAGGTTAGTAGCACTGCAGGAAGCATCAGAGACCATACATGTGCAACTAACAGTGGGCAAAACTGCCTTTCAGTTTGTAGCCTGCTACAGACCACCCTCCCAAACTCAGGAACCCCACTCAGCTTTCCTGGGAACACTGGAGAATATGACAGTCTCTACAGACACCATTATATGGGGTGACTTCAACTACAGAAACATTGACTGGGAATCCTACTCAAGCTCCAACACTCTCACCCAACGGTTGCTAGGATTTCTAAACCCAAATGCTATGTCACAACTGGTCACCACACCCACAAGAGGGGAAAACAAATTGGACCTGTTCATCACCAACATGGGGACTCCATGTTCCACACAAGAGGTATGCCCTTCATTTGTAAGGTCAGACCCTGCATTTATCTCAATGGACATCCATATCCCATCCCCACCCCCATCCCAGGTTCTCTCAGTGAAGAACTTACCAAAAGCAAACATCACACTTCTCTAAACCGAGGTGGTATCCTTCAAAGACCCTGGGACAGAGGTGAATACAGCTCAGACCGCTGAATCCTTTACAAACACATTCTGTTGACACCTACTGAAATGCATGGATTGTGCTATCCCAAATAGAAACAAGACTCACTCATCCAAAAGGCAGGGGACTTGTTTGGTGGACCCCAGCCATAAATAAGCTATATAACAAAAGTAGGGGGCTACTACATGATAGAGCACAATCCCAGAAAGGGAAGGCATCTCTGATCAGTACTAGCAAGAAGCTACGTTCACTCATGAATTCATCTAAGACCCGCTTCAAAAGGTAAATTGCACCAGACACTAAGGACAATCACAAGGCCTTCTTTGGTTATGTCATGAACCTGGGTGCCAACTCCCAGATATGCTGTGAGTTACTGCAAAATGGCAATACATACACTGAACCCACAGACATTGTCAACATCCTGGCAAACAGGTTCAGTGCAAATGTCACTCCCCATCCCCCCTAATGAGCAGATGTCCATCCCAACAGAGTGTAGCCTCCCTGACAGCACAGAAGATCAGGTGAATGCTGCCCTCTCCAAAGCAGACAACACAGCATCAATGGGACCAGACGGTGTCCCGGCCTGCATCTTACACAAGCTTCATGACGAACGTAACCCTCACATGAAGTCACTGTTCAATGTCAGACTTACTACAGGATATGTACCCAAGTAATGGCATACAGCAACAGTGATCCCGCTCCATAAAGGTGGTGCCACAACAGATCCCGGACACTATCGCCCTATAAGCCTATCTAGCCTAGTCTGCAAAGCTATGGAGTGTACCAGCATGGAACTCATACACACAGACATCGGGAACCTACAGACACTGGATCCTACACAATTCGGCTTTGTTGTGGGCAGATCTTGCCTCTTGAACATGGTCGACTTCTTTAAACAGTTACCAGGTCCATAGACATAGGGAAGGTAGTCCACACAGCCTACCTGGACCTCGCAAAAACCTTCAAAACAATACCCCACTCGGGCATCATACATAAGCTCACCAGCTTAGATATCAACACATATGTCACAAGATGGATTGCTAACTGGATCAGTGATAGCACCCACATAGTAAGTATTGCTGGTGCCATGTCTGACTCTACACCAGTTACATGTGGCATCCCACAAGGCTCAGTCATGGGACCTCTCTTGTTCAGTATATCTTTCTCTGACATACAGGGTAACACAGGAGAAATATGGCTGACTATGTTCGCAGATGACTGCAAACTGGGTGCCATATTTGACTCTCCAGCTGGCACAAGCATCCTCCAAAAGGGTCTCACAGAGATGGATAACTGGTGCCAGAGCCATGGCCTGCAGCTAACTGCCATTAAATGCATGGTCATCCGTTTTGGGAATAACAAAGTGTCCACACATTACCACATAGGTGTTAATACATTAAGTATGGTAGAAGTTGTTAGAGATTTTGGGACACAAGTAGTTAGTAATCTTGCCTTTGACAATCACATTGCCAAAGTGGTTAGACAGTCCTTCTATATAGCCCACCTTATCCCAAAAGGTTTCACATCTAGATCAAGTAAAGTCATTGTGCCCCTATACTCATCAGGCCCATGATTGGATACAATGCCCCATTTGGGATGTACCTCACCCGACACCTGCAGCAACTGTAATGGCCACAAAAGTACCTCACCAAGTGGATCTGGGGACTCACACAGATGGCCTGTGCAGTTTGGCTAAAGGAGCTCCAGCTCTACTCAGTCCCTTACCGCCTACTCGGATGCAATCTGTACCTGTTGTTTACAGCCATGTCCAACACAGTAATAATGGACATTCTCCACCTCAGGATATCCGGAACCCTTAGAGCCACATGCTCCAGGGACTTACAACTCAACAGAGATATTAATAGGACATGCTGGAGGGACACATTCATATCCCAGAGGCTCCCCTTACTCTGGAATGAGATCCCAGTCCTGAATAGGCAGAGCACCCCACTGACCCCCTACAGGAGACATCTTGATGAGTGGATGGGTGATCGTATGTTTACCCCTGGGATCTCTTCTGGGTCCCTGCTAGACAGAGGCACAATAAACTAAACATAAAAGGCCTATCTTGTGTGACCTACTATTCACAGGCACAGTCTACTAATCTAACAGGGCTGCAAAAGCCAAACACACTCTGGCTAGGCTTATAAATGCCTTAGAGCAGATAGCCTAGTATCAACCTGTGCACCTATGGTAATGTTCGGGATGCACATTGTTTATTAATGATACTGATTGCAGGTTTTTTATCTTCTTTGCTTTCCCACTTTCTACGAACAACCTAAGTATCTGCAGATCATATTTTATTATGACAGGGTTCCAGTATATTATATATGTGTCTGTTGTCATATAACTGTGTGCACAAGGCAGATTGGTGAGTAGTGAGAGGTTCCTGGGTTAACACATACAACTGCCAGATATGTGTTGCCCACTTCTGTACTTAGACATGGCCTAAGTGTGTGAGCATGCCCAGTCTGTCCTTTCAGTGTTTTGTTGCCTGACATTTGTCTCATTTATTCAAGTGTGTGAGCATGCCCAGTGTGACCTTTCAGTATGTTGCTGTCTGAAGTCCACTACATTTGTTGATGTGTGTGAACATGACGAATATTAACATTTATACTATATGTGTGTTGAAAATCAGGTTCTATTCTTACTGCAGGGCTCACTTTTGTGTCATAACTCGACAGGGATTATGCTGTGCCTGCAGGGTTTCCATGAGATACTTTGCATAGACTTATCAACATTTCTTCATACAGGCTGACCAGTGCAATACTGTCATGGTTTAGTGGTTCAGTACTATGACTGTAGTGCACAGTATCCTAGGTTCGAGGCCTGTCACTGCTTTATATTTTCATACTGAGCAGACCAGACTGCTTAAGGGCCAGTAGAGCAAATATGAGCATGTTGGCTTTTGTTCAGCTATGCCCAACGTAGACCAAGCTTGTCCAACATTGCTTAATGTTAACCAACATTGCTGAACATTGCTCAATATTGCTCAACATTGACCACAGTTGTGCTAGTGTTAGTGTGTGCAATTGCTTTACATATACTAAATGGTGGTGAAAGCTGTTTAGCAGTGCTTTATATTGCTTAACACATGGCAATCATGCCTCAGGTGGTGTTGCAGGGCTGCCTATGTCGAATGCACATACTGCACTCCCTATACATGTTTGAAAACAGGTAGTGTCAAGTTAGGCATCCCTTTTACTATATGTGCAAGTCAGAGAGAGGTATAATTTCCAGGGTTCCTACTGAGCCAATGTATGTGCTATGCATTGCCTCTTTGCCAAGGCCAAAGCATACTGGACACGCCTCCTTCTGCCTACTGGGGCAGGCTCAGGTTGTTCCTCCTCTGAGTCACGCTCTGCCTGTGATGGCTTTGGCAATGGTGGGGGGCTGTTTGGCCCAGGCCTGTGCTGCTCCTGCTGCAGCTGTTTTCACAGGATCATATTATGTAGCATGGCACATACCATGACAATTTGGGTACATGTAGTTGGTGAGTACTGCAAGCCTCCACCAGATGTGTCCAGGCACCGGAACCGTGACTTGAGCAGGTCAAACACATGCTCGATTACATTTCGTGTTTGTGCATGTGCCTCATTATGGTGTTCCTGTTCAAGTGTGTGTGCGTTTCTGATGGGTGTCAGCAGCCACGGCTCCAGTGCATAGCCAGCATCCCCCACTAAGTGACCATGAGGGATGTCCCCATTGGCAAATGTCTGGTACAGCTGTGTCAGATGCCAGATATGGGAATCATGGTAGCTTCCAGGACAGCCAGCACACACATTCAGTATTAAGCCCTGGGCATCACACACGACCTGGCAGTTGATGGAGGGGAAGCCCTTGCAGTTGAAGTAGACCCTACCCCGCTCACCGGCTGGTGCTTTGATGTGTATGTGCATGCAGTCTGTTGCACCCACTACCTCAGGGTATTCCGCTATTTGCTGGAAGAGACGCATATGGCTGGCCAATACCTCACAGGAATTGGGGAAATATACATGATCACCGACATGTGCTGACATGGCATCCAGGAACTGGTGCAGTACCCTGGATGCTGATGCCTGTGATATCCCCATCATATCACCAGTTGGTCTCTGGAAGGTACCTGTTGCTAATATTCTTAGGCCAACACATACCTTGGTTTCCACTGGGATGGGTTCCCCTCTGTTGGTTCTGTGTGTGAGGTGTGGCCAACACAGCTCAACAATTTGCTGCAAGAGGTCTCTGTCTACTCTATAGTGCTCCACTATCTCCAGCTCATGTAGCCCCTGCTAGGTTACCCTGGGCCTGTACACTCTTCTCCGTCTCCTCACTGTGGGTTGTCCAGCAGCATTCGCATTGTCACCACCCTCAGCATGTTGCATATGTCACCTTATAACAGCAATGGCAGCCCCTAACATTTCTTTTTCTCATTAAAGCTTTTTCAGTTTTCACTTCTATTAGCTTACTGCAGTGTTGCAGTGTCTCTTGAGAGAAACATAGTGGAATGTTGTTTGCAGAGTTTTAAGTGCTGGGCTGGGCTGGGCTGGGCTAGTGTACTGACTGTAATTGCCTGATTCTGATTGTTTTCACCTGCTAGCTCTGCTAGTACTCCCTGGTTAACTTCCTACTATTTGTTGTGCTTCCTTTTTCCTTTCTGTTTCCTCGGGGGGCAGCACCGCGCACACAAGCGCAAACACGCACACACCAACTCACACGCGCGCACACATGCTTACACGGACTAAAACTTGCTTACTCTTGCTAAAATGCACACACACTGGTGCAAACGTGCTTACACAACTTTAAACAGTCTTAGACATGCTTACTCCGGCTTAAACGCGCGCACACAGGAGTACACGCGCGCACACAGTCTTACTCAGATTTACAGGCGCGCACCCGTGCGCATACACGTTGCAGGCACTTCAACAAGAAACTTTAGTGTTATCCATGGCATACACCTTCAATTTCTTGCCTTTAGCTAGGCTACCTGTTGACACACCTCTTCCAGTGATGTGTAACTGACAGCAGACACATGCCACTCTGCTCCAATGAGCTTCACTTCTTTCATACATAACCCCCTCGTGATGTCACCTATCTTCTACTCTGTTACTCCCCTTATCCTACTCTTACACTCCACTGACTGTGCTCATTTTCTATGTAAACTTGGGATTCACTATCCTAACCCTCATTTCCATAAGATTGCCTTCTAATGCTTGGTTACATCTCTTAGATTGAGCTTCCCCCCTTAGCAACCTCTACTCGGTAGCCATGTTGTCTTCTGCCTGCCATTACCCTGCATTATAAATTTAGAATTACAATAAAATCCACATTTGTGGAGTTTAATTATTGGTTTTCTGCTTTTTAGAGTGCAGTGCATTTGCGCGGCGCTGCGCTACGCTTAAACACCGGAGATCGGGATAAAAAAAAGTATTTTATTTTTATTTTGCATCGGTGAACATTGCCAATGGCCATATTTTTGGCCATTGGCATGCTTCCTCAACTGGATGCATCCTTTTTTTGGAGCTGTCACGGCTCCATTTTGCTATTTGCAGAACTGTACTCCATTGTCAATGGAGTACATTTCTGCAAATAACACTACTCTTACTCAGACAGGTTCGGGTTTCCTGGATCGCAAATTTACCTCATTTGCATAGCTTTCGCCTGCAATTGAGGTAATTTGCATATCCATGTCCTGTCCGTGTAAGACTCATTTTAAGAGCTCTGTTGCACAGCCCTACCGGCTGTTCTTGGATCGCTCGGTGGACATGTTGGCTGCATGGAGTCTTACTCTACTCTTAGACTCCGTGCAAGCCTTCATGAATCCGGCCCAAATAAATCCATTTTAGTACTCTGTTCTTATTCACTGAAACACATGTAAGTCATTATGTGTCATTCAGCTCCACCAAATAGTATCCTTCACTTAATTTCTCTTTTTTTTTGCGGTTCATAAAAGCTATTCATTATTCCCTCATGTTTTAATTATTTGATTCATAGGAACAACCATGGCAACATGACTGTGTAGATTTCTTTAAACAGAAGACTGGCTTTGTAAACTTAATCCAGTCTTATTACCAAATAGCTAATCCAACCTTTATTTACTTTTGTATGACAGAAACTTGATCGTGGAGTTAGGGATTTTTTTTTTTATATTTTCTAATTCTTTTCTGGTTTGACCTAGTGCCTTTTTTGTTTATTTACAAGCCCGCCTTACTGCAATCTTCAATTCATTTTTCATGCGTCCCTGTTTATGATTGCTTTATTTTTAACAGCTTTTGTTCTTGGGTGCTTACCTATTGGTAAATATTATTAGCATTCTACCATTTCTTTACTTCAAAAGAATAAATTCCTGACTATGACTCACATGACCTAGGACTGATCATCAACCCAGGAGGAGCTGGCTGGAGAAGGTGGGAGTGATCAGATAATGTCAGATTGTACATCCTGGAAAAAATGATGGTAGCTTGGTCCACTGCAAGAATGACACATTACACAAGATGGGTATCCTCGAAAAAAACAGAAGAAAGAACCAGGGTCAAACACCCAAAACCAACATGTCCGTATGTTGTAGCAGATATCGAGCATGCATCAAAATGAATATGATAAAAGGGCCTGTGTTGTGGTCATCAAAGTGTCCAAGCTACTGTTGGAGAATTAGAGAAGAAGGGGCTTCTAAATGCTGGATGGAAGTCAATGCAATAACAGGTGAAACTGTTGGTCTTTTGACAAAGGAGAGACAAAGTGTTAAAAAAAAAACTATATATATATATATATATATATATATATATATATATATATATATATATATATACACATATGCACACACACACACACACACACACATATATATATATATATATATATCTATATATATCTATATATATATATATATATATATATATATATATATATAGATGTATCCAATATCAAAGGGGGGGCTAGGTAGACATTTCTTCGGTTGACACCATTTGGTCAGCATGTAAGTGAGATCGACAATCCCCGAGTATGGGAATATTGCCTTCTTTTTCATCTGGGTCTGTGAAATCTCAAAGAGAGTGTGTATATATATATATATATATATATATATATATATATATATATATATATATATATATATATATATATATATGGGTCTACTTCACATGCTCGACAGTTCATTTGATCGACTTTTATTTGGTCGACACTTCATTTGATCGACAAGCAGTTTTATGCCCCCCCACACCCCCAATGTGGGGGGCTGTGCCCCCTACACCCCCCCTAACTATATATATCAACTCCAGGGTCGCACAACATTGGGGAGGGGGGCAAATCTGCCTGTCGACCATATGAATTGTCGACCAAATAACTGTCGATCAAATGAACTGTCGACCATGTGAAGGGGACCCATATATATATATATATATATATATATATATATATATATATATATATATATATATATATATATATATACACACACACACACACACACACACACATATATATATATATATACATATATATATATATATATATATATATATATATATATATATATAGATATATATAGATATATATATATATATATATATATATATGAAATTAGCACGGGATGTAGGGGGCTTACCCTGCAAAAATAATTGCTATATGTTTTGCCTGCTCCATAGTTAAACCTGGGAGCATAGGAAATACGTGTTGATGTTCTATTTGCAATATTGTTACATCATTATTTCAAACACTGATCATTGCTACGGCCAATGAAAAGAAATGCACCCAAAATAAGTTCTGTTCTTTTGGAGGATGAAAACGAATGCTAAAGTTTTTCATGTGCCGTTTTGTGTTTTTTAATCATCCATTAAATTTTGGGTACAAAGGTTCATTTGTTGTCTGTCATTAACACCAGTGGGACCATCCAAAGTGGAATTTTTTGTGTTTCTGGTCTTGACTTTACTCTGTGGTGTTTTGTGGTTATAGGTTTAGATAAGAATCATGAGACTCCAGGGACATACATAGTGACCTATAGCTAGCCATGATATGGTGAGTGACCTTACCTATGGTGAGTTGACACATGGATGTTCTCCATGGTATCATCCTGTTTAACTAGCCTGGAGATATGTTTGTTTCTAGTGTAGACTGAAACACCTTCACGTTTGGCCCCAGTCTGTGCTTTTCTTGGTCTAAATGCATGGAAAGCACTGTAGTCTTGTATTACCAGAGTACTTTCAACATCTTTAAACCAAATCTTGATCACGGCACAGGTGTTAATATTTTCTAGAATGAGGAGGGCTTGAAGGGTGTGGAATTTTTATTTTTATTTTTGTTTAGGCTCCTAACATTGAGCAGTAATACCTTAAGGTTGCTTGAAGACTTTTTCACTATGTTGGTAGGTTTGTGTAGTTGGCATTGCCTAAAAAAGGCTGTAAGGGGTGGATAAAGTTTTAGTCAATACCAAAAAGCCTGGCGGGGGGGGGGGGCAGGGACAACCCATCTTTGGCAAAGCAATATGGTCTTTTGACTGCGTCCTCCCATGCTGACAGATACTAGATTTCCCGGAAACTAAGCCAATTATTAAAATTAATCATTTTATGTTCATTTCTGTGGCATCATCCTTGGTGCAGGTAGAATGTTGCTCAGTAATACCTCTATCATACCTATCTGTGACACATATTTTGAGAGATCCATTTTGTCTCTTTTCGTATAGACCATTTTGGTACATCTCTGGTCATTTACCCCCACATGGACTAAGACAGAATCATATTAGTACCAGGATGCAGTGATTTAAGTACCTGCATGATATAGTGGATCCTGGCTCCAGATAGGCAACTAGCCATTATCTTCTCCTTGTCTAATCTGCTTAGTGGGGCATCATTTTCTGCGGCTTTGTTTTTTTCTGAAAAGATTTCAAGCCTGCATAAACTAAAGCACTGCTGGTGTTTTCCTGCTGGGCGAATAAAGTAAACATATATCTTTTTGTCTGTGAGTGATAGAGCTGCTTTCTGTTTTACCTACTCCATTTGTTTACTGTTTTAAGAAATCTGCTTGGCCTGCTGTTTTTGTTCTGTGTGAGAGATAGACACTTAAATTATCTAGGCTACACATTTCACATGTTTTTTTTTTCATTGGTTAAATTGTTTTTTTGAGTGATACTTAAATGCACAGTGAATTTCTGGAGCTTTGTATTTTTCAGAAACAATTTCAAACATACATAAACTAAAACCAGTGCAGGTGATTCCATGCTATTTTTCCCACTTTCTCTCACCTTCGTTAGTCTGCTTTTCAAACCTGGAAATTTTAAGATGCCCACCCCTTCTGTAAATTGAGTTTAATAAGATCCTCACTTTCTATACTGTTGTTATCTTGAATTATTTATTTGCCTTTCCTTGTGCTTATATTTTGAAAGTGCATTTTACCTCTTATTGTCTGTTTTGATGATTTACTTGCTCTGAATTCATTATCTAGCTAGCTGTTGGATAAAGTAGTGTATTTTTACTCTCTAGCAAGCACTTTTTGTTACATCAAGAGGTCAGTGGATTTTCCATTTAGTGCACTGGGAGGCAGCCTGATCTGTTTAGGTTAAGGAAACACTTGAGATTTCTGCATGTAGTTTTATTGGCTGGAGGGCTTATTAATCAGCTTATCTTGTTTTTAGTTCCTTTATAAATTTTGTACAGTTGAGTGGCTCTTGGCTTATTTATACAAAGTGAAGTACTTTTATTGAATAATCAGACCTTTATAAAATGTTCAAAGTAAACTTCTGCAACCATATCTTAAATACATTTAATACCACAAAAGTTTGTTTGTGATAGCATTTCATATCTTTTAAGTTTGTAGTAGTATTTTATTCTGGACACTCCTCTACTGTGCTTTTACATTAGGAGGACTGGGATTATTCATCTAGTGGCAGTAGGTCTATCTGAGCTAGGAAGGGCACAAAAGGGCTCTAAGTATTTTTTTGTACTTCTGTTATATACTATTATACGTTACCAATTAAATAAAAAAAACTACTGTGTACTGCTGCTTTAAGTAGTTAATTGCGCTGTATTACATTGCATCTGTTAGTTATAGGGCTGTTGTAGGTAGTTGGTGTGGTTTTGTTACACTTGGGCTCTAAACCAGCTATTCTACATTAAGAAGGTGTTTTTCTGCACCCTTGTGGCAGAAGTGTGCTGATCTAACCTGCCGGAGTTGGTAATTGCTAGTGGAAGGCTTATCATGTGCTTTCTTGATTAGTAGTTAGTTTAAAACTTGTTTCTCTTTGCTCGTATTTAAGCCTTATTTTTGCACAGTGCTGCTCTTCATGCAGTTGTGGTTTGCAGTGTCCTGTACAGATGCAAAAGTCTAGAAGCTCAGTTTTTCCCTAAACAGTGGTCAGTGAAACCCCTCCAAGCTTTTCTGCCACTCTAGGAGCAAGTCAGTTGCACATTGAGCAGCATTGCCTTATTGATCAACCTTAGCTTACAAAAAGTATAGGTCTCTCTTGAAGTCCTGTCAAATTAACTCATTCTCTTCCTTAATAAAACATACAATAAGAGCCTGCTATCATGCATGGGCAGTTTCCCATCATCTCTCTGGCCAGCCTGATAAGACATGGGCATCCTGAGGCAATGTAGCAATTGTCTCATGTATACTGACAACCACTGACTTTTGAAACAAACAAATACTTTATGTGAGAGATGTATTTGCACTATGAATTTGGAGATAAGACTCATATAAGGACAAATGAAATGTCAAACAGGTTGTCAGCACACACACGCTTCCCACACAAGCTAATTACGAAGCAAAAATAGCCTTCCTACCTAAGGATAATCACAAGGCATTCTTTAACTGCATGTGAAATCTAAAAGTGAATACCCAGCTATAAGCTGAACTGGTTGTGGATGGCACTACCCATACTCAACTGGAGGTAATGGCCAACCTGCTAGCAGACAGACTTGGATCAAACTTCATCCCCCTGTCCCCTGCAGTCATTCCCCAGAGTATACCTGCCACCATTCCTTAGCCTCTTATCGCAAGAGAACAGGTAATCTTGGTGTTCTTCAATGCCAAAAACAAGGCATTAATGGAACCAGACAACATCCCAGATTGCCTTTTAAACAACTTAAATATGACTTAGCAGACCCATTTGGATCCCTGTTTAACCACAGCCTGCAAACTGGCTATGTTATGGTGGAATGGAGGACAGGAACAGTAATCCCTCTGCACAAAGGGAGACCATCAATTGACCCTGGGGATTATAGGCCCATAAGCTTGACTAGACTTATCTGCAAGTCCATGGAAAGAACCACTATGGACCTTATTAAAAGGGACATAGGCAATCTACAAACTCTAGAACCAACCCAGTTTAGATTCATTAAAGGTAGATCATGCCTGTTAAACATGGTTGACTTCTTCAAGAAAGTCACCATGGCCCTGGATAAGGGAAAGACAATGCATACCACCTATCTTGACCTAGACAAGGCATTTGATACAGTCCCTCATGCAGGTATTATACAGAAACTCTCCAAATTGGGAATTAACCCGTACATTACCAGACAGGTAGCCAACTGGCTCACTGACAGGACACATACCTTCAAAGTGGGTGACTTCACCTCTAGCAAAAGACCAGTCACCAGCAGCATACTACAGGGTTGTGTGCTGTGTCCCTTAGTGTTCTAAATTTATTTCTCAGAAGTCTAGGCACACTTGGATGGTCTGTGGCTGACCAAGTTCACTGAAGATTGCAAATTGGAGCAATCATTGAGTCTCCCCAGCGATGTTAATATACTACAGACATTATTAACACAGATAAATTACTGGTGCCAAAACCGCAAATTAAAGCTAAATGCAAAAAAAATGCATTATTATTCCTTTTGGGAAAGCTGACATTCTTGCTAATTACATTATAGACAGCACCTACGCAGGTTGATAGCAATCTGAGCTTTGACCACCACGTACACACAGTAGTAAGGAAATCCCTTTATGTAGCACATCTTAAAGGTGTTGCATCTAGATTTAAGGATGTTATAATTCCATTATACTTGGCCCACATCATATTATTAGTTGAGTACAATGCTCCCTTTTGCATGTACCTCACCAGACACCTGCAACAATTAGAGAGATCACAGAGGTTTCTCACCAAGAAATTATTGGGTACACAAAACAAGCCTTACATGGAAAGACTGAAAGCCCTGTCACTGTATTCTGTCTTCTACAGGTTGCTAAGGTGTGACCTGTGCATGGCTTACAGGGCATTTTCTGACCCGGCCCTGATGGAAATGCTGCACATTCATAAATCAAACTGCACGAGGGTCACTCGCTTCAGTGATCTTAACCTAGCCTCTGACATGAACAGATTGTGCTGGAGAGATAGATACATCTCCCAAAGACTTCCACTTCTCTGAATCAAGCTTCTAATTCATGTGAAACAGAGCCCCTTCCTGACTTTATTCAAACATAACCAAGATTAATTGATGGGAGATCGCAAATTCACTCCTGGGGTGGTACCCATGTCCCTCCTGGACAGATGAAGTCAGTATTAACTACAGTAAACCCTTACCTCTACGAACTTCATTCACCTAATCACTAACAATTGGGGCGACATGGGATAAATATGGCAAGGCTTGTAAGGGCTCTAGGGCTGTTATCCTAGTAACCTTATATGAAATTATGAACCTATGAACCTGTGTGATGCACAATGGAGTCCCCAATGACAAAAGTATTAGGTAAACTATATACTTGCCTTATGGCCTTTGCTCTCGGGGGACCATTGGGTTTAGGCTTATGTGAGATGTTTGGTGTTGCTTTTGCTGTGTGTTTAAGCAATTACTGAGGAATAGTGCAGCCATTAGATGGCTTTGGAGGTCTTTGAGATTTGGGAAAGTTTCCTTTTTAGCATCTCAAAATAAGACAATCTGTGTTTGTGGTAAGCAGAGTATGTGAGGGATATAGTGTGGATATTCCTGACAACTCTGATAATATGTGAGATTTTTGCCTCCAAGGATGTTGTGAATTTTCGTCTCTCATGTACTGTATTGTTTTTCTTTAATGATTAACTGGTTGTCTAAGAACATGAAAAAATTGCTACATTGCCTTAGGATGGTCAAATCTACCAAGCTAGCTACAGAGACATTTGGAAATTGTAATTCCATATTGTTCAGACCTGGAATAGGGTGGGATGTTGAGGCTTAAGGATTGGGTTTTAAGAGGGGTCTGCTAGCGTAGTTTTGGGGTTAAGGGCAAGATGTTATATAGTTCTAGGATATGGTACTGCTATTAAATATGAATGTTAGCTGTTCTATGCTCAGTTCCACACAATGCCACGCTGTTTAACAGGTTTCAGACCTAATTGTAACTTTATATGGAAATTTTCCTGTCTCTGTATTTGCTACTATACAGGGCACTGCTAACCACTGCTGCTCACTGAGCAGCTCTGCACAAACATACCTGATTTATAGTAGAGAAAAAAGCTTGAAATCTGACTCCTATGTCCTCTAGCCAATACATAACCACATTTTGAGTTTCCCGGTGTGCTTCCCAACTCAGAGAGACCAGGTAAACACTTTCTACCACAAAATGGATACTCCTGGAATTTCTTAATATAAAAGCACAGCAAAATGTAGTACACAAGCTCATTCTACCTCCTCTTCCAGCATGGTCATCTTGTTGGTAAGTTTATTATTTTTCTTTTTTTATTGAATTGTTTCCTTGTAAAATGTTTTGCTGAATACTGAACTGCTTTTACTTTGCTTTGTCTCCCCTACCCACTCTCTCTTTCTCTCTTTTTGTCTTTCAGGTGATGCCGAATAACCAGTGGATCCTTTTATGGGTGGCACATTTCCCTAAGGTACTCAATGTCATAGATTGCACCATGTTTCAATTAGGGCTCCTTCTGATCCATGTAGGAAGTGGTACTACAATTGAAAGAGCTAACACTCATCAACTTCCAGGTACTGTGTGATGCATGGGGGTGCATTACCAATGTCTCTGCCCAGTATTCTGACAGTACACACAATTCCCATATCTGGCACACTTGCTCACTCTACCACCTCTTCCTATATAGTAGGATGCCTAGTGTTCATCTTGCTAGTAAGCTGAAATACACACACACACACACACACACACACACACACACACACACACACACACACACACACACACACACACACATACACACATATATATATATTTATATCGGTCTACTTCATTTGGCCTAAAACTCATTTGACTAACACCCATTTGACCGACACCCAATTGACCTAAATTTCATTTGAATGACAACTCATTTAACTGACTCCCATTTCACCATAATTAATAATTAATATGACATAGTGACTGAAGTGCTGCAGTACATTCAGTGAGATGTGTTAAGTATTTACAAATGGTGATCTCAGTCCAGTATTGCAAATAAATGCATATGAGGCGCAAATATGATCATTATGTTTAGGTGCTAGACTGCAACATGTAAATGCCACCATATTTTCATAGCAAACACTCTCCTGCCAAGTAAGCAGAAGCACCTCCCATACACTTCCATCCATAAGTCTGCATAAGCACTTCCCATACACTTCCATCCATAAGTCTGCATAAGCACTTCCCATACACTTCCATCCATAAGTCTCAATAAGCACTTCCCACACACTTCCATCCAAAAGTCTGCATAAGCACTTCCCATACATTCTGTTTTGCTTCAATAAAGATTTATAAAAATAAAATGGGTTTAAAGTAAGAAACATAATGCTGTGTAACATGATTTGAGAATTTATTTCAAGTGTTTTCTCTTTTGTCACTCCTCCCCCCATTTTTCTCCATTTTCTTATTTTAATTATGCATTCATTTGTACTTTATTATTTTCTTTCTCTCCCAATTATGTTCCTTTTTTTTTTACAGATCCAAAATCCTCTGGAGTGTCCCAGGCATATACCTGCCATGTTAGGAAGAGCTCACCCTCTGCCCCTCCAGGAATGTCCTCATAGGGTTGGGGCAGTGGCAGTGGTCCTACAGGCACCCTAGCATGTGGCAGTCTGGCAAAGCTCACTGAATGGGGCCTTTGGGATCTTGGATGAGGATGTGCTGGAGCAGGTCATGGACAGACAGATTCAGCCAATTGAAGACTGTCTTCAGCATGTTCAAGACATGCTGTCCTGGTTGGAACCACCAACAGGACTCTAAACCCTCAACATCAGAATCTTTACTGCTCCACCATCTGCCAATGGAAATGTTTGAGGTTTTGTGGACTGAGATTCCTGATGGTACTTAGTCATCCCTTTTTCCCTTATCCTTTTCTGTACCCTCTCTTACCTATTTCCCTCCCACACTACCCTCTTATATATAAAAAATGAAAAATAGGGTGATCTACCCCCGATGAAAACTTAGTGCCCCTCTTCTCCCATCTCCTCCAGTATAACCCCCTTGATGACTTCCTTCTATGTCTTCCTCTTTGTTGTGTCTCCCCTTTTTCAGTCTTTCATATCTCCTCCTTTATATTCTTTAAGCAAACCGAGTATCCACATAAGGCTACACCCATATAAAACATTTACACCTTTATTTTCTTAAATGTTAATTTAAGAACTTTATGAACTCTGTATTTTTCTTTTCTTTTCTTTTCAAAGCTGAACTCTGACTTTGGTTCTCACATAACAGCAAAAGACATAGGAAGAGAATGAAGGTTCATGAACAACGTTTCCATTTGATTTAGATGTAATTAGTTCAATTACACAATATCCTGGACACGTAGAAGTGAACTAATCCTCCATATTTCTATTTTTGATGAAATAAGAATTATTTTTATCTTTACAATTAGTGGGTAGATGGATACCAATTTTGATGTTTTTGCTAAAAATTTATTTATTCTTTGTCAACTGGGTTAGCCCCACTAGGGGAGACCTGTGGTGGTACTTATACTATATGGGAAATTTGGCCAGGTCACCAGGGAACTCCCCTTCTCTTTTTGATAGCTGTTGTGGGATCTTTTGCATCCACCTGAGCTACCACCAGCTCAAGCAGATGGAGCCTTGGTTTAATGTCACATCCAAAGGATAGCACACTCAGGAATGCAGCACCCCACTTTTGTAGTACTAGAGCTTCAAGGTATGGGAATAGAACCCACAGGCTTCTGCATCAAAACTGAGGATGCTACCTGTTGTGCCACTGACACTGCCAAATTTCTGAAATTATCTCATGTCTTTCCACTAGCATTTTTATTATGAATAGAGGGCTGACAACAGCTAATAAAAAATAAGTTACCTACATACATGATTGCATTTAATTCTTTGTTCACAGTTTATAGTCTAATATAATATAATATAATATAATATAATATAATATAATATAATATAATATAATATAATATAATAGGGACTGCATGTATAATATAAATAATTTGGGAGATATCAAGAACTTAGGTGCACTCTTGCTTCATAAAAAATTGGAGAAATTATCCAACTAACATAGAAGCAGGAATTTTAAATCAAATAAAGTTTTACTGCAGCATTGAGTTCATGACATGGATGTGGTAAAACTTAACTGAAGACATTGGGCCGGATTTACGAAAGCTTGCATGGAGTGCAAGAAGAGTGTAGGAGCTCACGGAGGCAATATGTCTGCCATGCAATCCAGGTACAGCCAGCAGGGGCGTGCACGAGAGCTGCTAAAGTTACTCTTGCATGGACAGCATCATGGTATGCAAATTACCTCATTTGCTGCTGAAAGCTATGCAAATGAGGTAAATTTGCAATCCAGGAAACACTAACCTGTCCGTGGAAGATTAGTGTTATCTGCAGAAATGTACTCCGTTGGTAACGGAGTACCGTTCTGCAAATAGCTAAACGGAGCTATGACAGCTCCAAATAAAGGATGCATACAGTTGAGGAAGCATGCCAATGGCCAAATATAAGGCCATTGGCATTTATAAATGTTTAAAATTATTAAAATCTAACTTTTTTCCCTGATCTCCGATGTTTAAGCATAGTGCAGCACCACGCAAACGTGTGGCGCTTTAAAAAACAAGAAAATAATTTAAAAATAGCCAAAAATAGCCATTTTCACTAAAAAGCTTATCCTGCCATGCAGGTGAATGGCAGGCTGAAGACAACATGGCCACTGAGTAGTGGTTGCTAAGGGGGGGAAGCTCAGTGTGAGAGATGTAACCATGCATTAGTAGGCAATCCTATGCAAATGAGGATAAGGATAGTGAATCCCAATTTTCCCCAGCATGTGAGCCATGTCCCAAGAGTGTAAGTGTAGGAGTAGGTGAGTAGTAGAGTAGAATATAGGTAACATCATGAGGGGGTGTGTCAGAAAGGCTGTAAGCTTATTGGAGCACAGTGTCTTGTGTTTGCCCTGAGTTGCTCAGGATTGCAAGAGGCGTGTCTACAGTTGTCCTTTTTGAAAACCATAAACCAAAGTGTATGCTGTGAATATATCTGAAATTTCTTGCAAACGTGCACAAAGCGTGTGCGTGGCACTGCCCTGGGCAGAAACAGAAAGGGAAAAGGAAGGAAAAGAAGTAGTAGGAAGTTAACCAAGGAGAACTAGCAGAGCTGCCAGGTGAAATATATCAGAATCAGCCAATTACACAGGTAGCAGACTAGCCCAGTCCAGCCCAGCACTTTAAACTCTGCAAACAGCATTCTTCCCTGTTTTTTCCAAAGAACTCTGCAACACTGCAGTATACAAAGAGGGAAAGCTTAAAAACTTTAAAGTCAGACAAAATGTTAGGGGCTGCTCTTGCTATCATAAACCAACATGTGCAAGGTGCTGAGGGTGGTGATGTTGTGAATGCTGCTGAGCAACCCACAGTGAGGAGACGGAGAAGAGTGTACAGACCCAGGGTAACCTACCAGGGGCTACATGAGCTGGAGATAGTGGAGTGCTATAGGGTGGACAGAGACCTCCTGCAGCAAATTGTTGAGCTGTGCCAGCCATGCCTCACACACAGAACCAACAGAGGGGAACCCATCCCAGTGGATACCAAGGTATGTGTTGGCCTAAGAATACTAGCTACAGGTACCTTCCAGAGACCAACTGGTGATATGATGGGGATTTCACAGGCATCAGCATCCAGGGTACTGCACCAGTTCCTGGATGCCATGTCAGCACATGTCGGTGAGCACGTATATTTCCCCAATTCCCGTGAGGCATTGGCCAGCAATATGCGTCTTTTCCACCAAATAGCAGAATACCCTGAGGTAGTGGGTGCAATAGACTGCATGCACATACACATCAAAGCACCACCCGGTGAGCGGGGTAGGGTCTACATCAACTGCAAGGGCTTCCCCTCCATCAACTGCCAGGTCATGTGCGATGCCCAGGGCATAATAATGAATGTGTGTGCTGGCTGCCCTGGAAGTTATCACGATTCCCACATCTGGCATCTGATGCAGCTGTACCAGAGATTTGCCAATGGGGACATCCCTGATGGTCACCTAGTGGGGGACGGTGGATATGCACTGGAGCTGTGGCTGATGACACCCATCAGAAATGCACACACCCCAAACAAGAACTCCATAATGAGGCACACGCACAAACAAGAAACATAATTGAGCGTGTGTTTGGGATGCTCAAGTCATGGTTCCAGTGCCTGGACACATCTGGTGGAGCCTTGCAGTACTCACCAACTACATGTACCCAAATTGTCATGGTATGTGCCATGCTACACAATATGATCCTGTGGAAACAGCTGCAGCAGGAACAACATGGGGCAGGGCCAAACAGCCCCCCACCATTGCCAAGGCCTGCACAGGCACAGCATGACTCAGAGGAGGAACAACCTGAGCCTGCCCCAGTAGGCAGAAGGAGGCGTGCCCAGTATGCCCTGGCCTTGGCAAAGAGGCAACACATAGCACATACACTGACTCAGTAGGAACCCTGGAAATGACACCTCTCTCTGACTCACACATACAGTAAAAGGGATGCCTAACTTGACACTACCTGTTTTCAAACATGTATAGGGAGTGTAATATGTGCATCCGACATAGGCAGCCCTGCAGCACCACCTGAGGCATGAGTCCCTATTTTAAGCAATATAAAGCACTGCTAAGCAAATTTCACCAGTATTGAGCATATTTAAATACAATTGCACGTAGCTATGCACCGTGCTAACCAGCGCAATGTCGGACAACATCGGGCAATGTTGGGCAAAGTCAGGTAAACACGCTCACACCTGCTTTACTGTTCCTTAACCAGTCAGGTCTGCCCAGCAGGAAAATAAAAAGCAGTGACAGGGCTCGAACTCAGGATACTGTGCACTATAGTCACAGTACTGAACCACTAAGCCATGACAGCATTTCACTGGCACAGACACAACTTAAGTCACTCACACATACCAGTTGGGGGGGGTCACATACCTAACAGTCACAGCCAGCAGGACAATTGTAGACAAATGCAAACACAAACAAATGCTGTATCCTGCCCTCTGAAGAGGCATATGAGTAACCTCCCCCCAGGCCTATGCAGACAGATAACAGCAGGCCAGGCAGTGTGATGTGGGTTGGGTAGGCTATGAAGTCACAAACTAATATGCGTGTAATTGGAAGCTAAGGTCTGTAGTACAGTGGTATGCCTCAAGCCAGTATGATAGGCAACAGTACAGACTGAAATGGAGTACCTGACATAGCAGTGCAGGCCTAGCAAATGTGTATAAGTGTCAGGTGTACCCCTCATCCTATGTACACCCACAGTAACAATCAGGTGTGCCCCCAGGTAGAAATGTACAAATAATAGCTGTCCCCCATATGTAGAAATGTTGATAAGTCTATGCAAATTGACTCATGGAAGCCCTGCAGGCACAGCATGCTTCCTGTCGATGTACAACACAAAGGTGAGCCCTGAAGTAAAACCAACTTGATTTTTCACACACATATAGTATATATGCCCATAGTGGGCATGCTCACACACTTAAACAAATTTAGCAAATTTCAGTCAGCAACATACTGAAAGGTCATACTGGGCATGCTCACACACTTAGGCCATGTCTGAGTACAGCAGTGGGCCACACATATCTGGCAGTTGCAGTTCTTACTCCAGACACTTGTCACTATTCACCAATCCTGCCTTGCGCACACAGTGATATGAAAACAGACCCATATAATATATTGGACCCTGTCATAATCAAACTATGTACTACAAGTACTTAAGTTGTTCAATGAAAGTGAAAATGCAAAGAAGATCAATAAATCTCCGATCAGTATCATCAAGAAACAATGAGCACTCCTAACATTATCCAAGCCATGTTCTGGCAAAAATATTGCCAAAGAGTCCATAGAGAACCATGAAGCTTTCTTTCGCTATGTCATAAATATCAATGTAAACTCATATATGTTCTGAGTCAGTGCAAAGTGTAAATGAATACATGTACATGACTGACATTGCCAACATCTTGTCAGACAGGTTCATACATATTTACCCCTCTCACTGACAAAAGGGCCCATTACCATACCTGGAGATTGTGAAAACCCAGAAATCACATATACAATGGTTAAACAGCTCTATCCAAACCTAAAAACATGGTGTCTATGGGATGACATGGTTTCCCTGGCTGTGTCATATGTGAACTCCAAAACAAACAGACCCTGCACCTGAACAGTCTGTTGAGACTCACCCTCTGTACAGGATATGAAACTGTTGAATGGGTTACAGCAACGTTTGGCACACTCCACAAGTGTTGGTGCACAACAGACCATGGGAACTATAGTCTTATAAGCCTAATAAGCCTGATCTGCAAGGCCATGGAGTCCATCATTATGGAACTCATAAACAGAGCTATTGGGAGCCTACAAACACCCAACCCTACCCATTGTGGTTTGGTCAGGGGCAGATCATGGTTCCTAAACCTGCTAGACAGTTTTCAAGGCAGTCACCCAGGACATACATCAATGAAATGAGCTCCACATGGCCTACATAGACCTTGAAAAGCCCTTTTCCAACATCCCACACACATGTCGTATCCACAAAATCAACAACCTGTGCATAAACACGTATGTCATCTGATGGATTGCCAACTGGGGCACAGATAGATCCCACAAGGTAAGAATTGTGGTCTCCTGTTCAAGCTGGTAACAACTGCTGTCCCCATGGCTCAGTCCTGGGACCCCTCCTGTCTGGTGTATACTTTTCAGAAATACAGTCAAACACATGAGGGCTATGTTTAGCAAAGTTTGTGGATGACTGCTAAAAGGTTGTCATAATCGATGTTTGGGACAACAGAGACATCCTTAAAAGGGTCTCAGTCAGACAGATGTGGTGTCAAAATTATGGCCTCGAGCTACAGTCATACAAATACCACATAGGTGCCAACACCCTAAATATGGAGGTAATAATAAGGGATCTATGGACACATGTGGATAGTCATCTCTACTTCCAGAAACACATTCACAAAGTGGTTAGAAAATCATGCTATGTGTTCCCACAAATTGCCAAGGTCTTTGCATGTAGGTCAAAGGAGGTTCCCTCTACTCATCAGTCATCAGACCCATCAGAGAGTATCACGGCACACTTGTGATGAATCTGACTAGGCACCTTCAGCAGCTGGAAAGACCACTGAAGTACTTCAACAAGAGGATTACTGGCCTCAAACAGTTGCCCCATGCAACAAGACTGAATTTAACTCAATCTGTACTCTGTTGCATACTGTCTACTCAGGCGATCTCTGCCCAACAGACAGGTCCATGTCCAATGCAGAACTGATGTACATGCGCTATCTGAAGTAAACCCAAGCTCACTGTGCCACATGCTCTAGGGATATCATCATCACAACAATAAATAGAACATGTTGGAGGGATATATTACTAACTCACAGACTTCCCTTGCTTTGGAACAGGCTCCCAACCTACATTAAGCTGAGTCCCTAACTGACACTCTTCCAGAGGAGCCTTGATGAGTGTATGTGAAACTGAACTGTCACACCATGGATCACTTCATCAGCTCTACTACACAGAGGCCTAGGGAACTAACCCCATGTGTGGTGATAGCTGCACACTCTGGCCATACTAATATATGCCTTCAGGCAGATAGCCTATTACCTACCTATGTATATATATATATATATATATATATATATATATATATATATATATATATAGGGGGAACACAGTATAATAAGCCAAAGATGGATGGGCAGAGATGTGTGTAAGAGGGTGACCATGACAGGGAGCCATCCAGGACTGTCCCACCCAGCACACATCCCAATGGCACAAAAGACATGAGGTGCACATCTCACCCACTGTACATAACAGCCACCAGTATCTGTAAGCATTACAGTGTATGTGGTCCATGTGCCTGCTGTACAACATGACTGTACAATGAAGTACACATCTACTATCTGTAGACATGTACCTGTCACATAGGTTCATAGGTATGTAGTAGACTATCTTCATGAAGGCATATATTAGCCTAGGCAAGTTGTGCAGCTTTCACCACCCCATTGGGTAGTCTCCCAAGCCCTAGTTCTAATAGTTAGTACCCTAAGCCCCTTTCTAGTGGGGCTGCTGATGTGATGCCTGGCATGAATTGTCTGTTTCCCATCCACTCATCAAGGTTCCTATTGAAGAATGTCAGTGAGGGGCTCTGTCTGATGTACATTGGGACTCTGTTCCACAGTAAGGCAAGTGTCTGGGATGGTACTCTATCCCACCAGCATGTTGTATTCATTGTTGTGATGAGGTTCATATCCCTGGAGTGTGTAGTGTGACTCAATTTTGTTATCCGTAGATGGAGCATGTTCAACAGTTATGTGTTGGACATGGCTCTGTATGTTAGGCAGAGTGTGCCTCTGAGTAGGTGGTATGCAACGGAGAACAGATTTAGTTTTACCAGTTGTGTTGCATAACACAACTGTTTGAGGCCAGTAATCCTCTTGGTGAGGTACCTCTGTGGTCTCTACAGCTGCTGGATATGCTTAGTTGAGTACATCCAAAATGGTGCATTGTACTCAATGATGGGTCTGATGACTTAAGAGTAGAGGGCCACCACTACCTCTTTTGATCCTGATGCAAACCCTTTGTTGATTAGGTGGGCCACATAGGATTTCCCAATCACTTTGGCAACATGGTTGTCAAAGGAAAGATGACTATCTACTTGTGTCCCCAGATCCCTTATTACCTTGTCAGTTTTAAGGGGTAACACCTATGTGGTAGTTTGTGGGTACTTTGTTTTCACCAAAGGGGATTACTATGCATTCTTCCACATTGAGCTTGAGGCCATGATTCTGACACCACACATCTGTCTCATAGAGTCCCTTCTGGAGAATATTTGTGTCATCCGGGGAATCTATTATGGCAAACACTTTACAGTTCCCAGCAAACTTAGTCAACCACAACCCTCCTGTGTTGGCATGTACTTTTGAGAAGTCTATACCAAACAGGAGGGATCCCAGGACTGAACCCAGGGGACACTAGTTGTTACCGATGTAGAGTCTGACATGTAGCCAGCAACTCTTAATTTGTGGGATCTATCTGTGAGCCAGTTTGCAATCCATCTTGTGATGTATGGATTCATGCCCAGGTTGGTGAGTTCATCTATGATACCTGACTGGGGAATGGTGTCAAAGGCCTTAGCGAGGTATAGGTAGGCTGTGTGGAGCTCATTTCAATCATCTGTAGCCTGGGTAACTGTCTCAAAGAAATCCACCCAGTTCAGGAGGCGTGATCTGCATTTGATGAAGCCAAACTGGGTGTGCTCAACTATGTGAAGGTTCCCAATGTCTTTATTGTTGACTTCCATTATGATTGGCTCCATTGCCTTGCAGATCAGACTCATCAGGTTCATAGAGCATGAATGCCAAGGGTCTTTTGTGGCCCCACCCTGTGGAGTGGGAAGAACATTGCTGTGCAACATTCTATGGGTACATATCCTGTAGAGAGCATGTAGAGAGAGGTGTAGGTATCCTTGATGAATATGGATACATCCCCACCCTATGTGCTATGATCCAGGTTCTGATGCTGGAAGGTATGGAATGAGTAGTATCCTGGTAGTGCTGGTGTGCTCTCTGGAGCCTTGAACTAGGTTTCTGTTACTGCACAGATATCAATATTCTCCATACTGAGAAGTGCCTCGAGTGTGTGCATCTGGAGGCTGAGACTTCTGGCAATGAGTAGCATTTAGCTCACTTTGTGGTTATTTGTGTTGGTTACGGGGTTTGGTTTGTCCTGAGTGACTGATGTTCCACACCTGAAGTCAATGCCTCATTGGTCCGATCTGACCATAAGCTAATTACCCTACATATCCACATTCTGCCCCCACCCCCATTAAGGAAACCATGTTAAAAATATCTCCAAAGACAACTTCATGATTCTTAAGACAGAAGTGGTGAACTTCAGGACACCCATGCAGATGGACAATACAGTTATGACTACTGAATCCTACACAATTGCACTTTATAAGCACTTACATGAGTGCATGGATTGTGCTATCCCAAACAGAACCAAGATGCTATCCTCCAAGAAAAGGAAGCCAATCTGGTGGTCCCCTGCCATAAACAAACTGCACAACAGAAGGAAGAAACTGTTGCAAAAGAGGGTAAAACCCATGAGTGGAGGAGCTCCCTGGTCAGCCTCAGTAAGAAGCTGTGATCCCTGATAAAATCCTCCAAAGCTAGTTATGAAAACAAAATTGCCACTGATTCTAAAGACAACCACAAAGCATTCTATAGCTATGTCAAGAATCACAATGGCAACACTCAGATCTGCTCTGAGTTACAGCACAATGGCACTAAATATACAGACCCAACTGATATTGCCAACATCCTGGCAGATAGGATCAGTGCTAACTTTACCCCCTCTCACCCATGAAAGAGCCCATCTCTATACTGGAAGAATGCAAAGTTGCTGTCATCATGGCTGCACAGGTAAAAACCACTCTCCAAAGCCAGGAACACAGCATCCATGGGACCAGATAACATCCCAGGCTGCATTCTACATGAACTACAGAATGAACTGGCACCACACCTAAGTACCATGTTCAATCATAGCCTCACCTCAGGCTTTGTGCCTGCTGAATGGCACACAGTGATGGTTATCCCACTACACAAGGGGGGAGCCACCACGGACCCCATTAGCCTGATGAGCCTGGTCTGCAAGGCCATGGAATGTATCATCATGGAACTTATAAACAAAGACATTGGTAATCTCCAAACTCTGGACCACAACCATTTTGGGTTTGTAAAAGGCAGATCATGTCTCCTAAACCTGATAGACTTCTTCGAAGCAGTCACCAAAGCCGTAGACAAGGGTAAGGTGGTTCACACAGCCTATCTAGATCTTGCCAAGGCTTTCAACACCATCCCCACTCTGGAATTATAGATAAACTCACTAAACTAGGTATAAATCCCTATGTCACAAGATGGGTTGCCAACTGGCTCACTGACAGAACCCACACTGTGAAAGTAGCAGACTCCAAGTCCGACTTCAGACCAGTGACAAGTGGAGTACCACAGGGTTCAGTCCTGTGTCCTGTCCTGTTTGGTATCTACTTCCCTGAAGTACAGGCTAACACAGAAGGTCTTTGGCTAATGAAGTTCCCAGATGACTGCAAGCTAGAAGCCATAATCACTACTAATGATGTGGGCATCCTAAAAAAGGGCCTCACTGAGACAGATGCCTGGTGTCAAAGCCATGGCCTCAAGCTCAATGCCAAAAAGTGCATTGTCATCCCTTTGGTAAAAACTCTGTACCCATGAACTACAACATAGGCGGTAGTATACTTAACACTGAAAGTGTGATAAGAGACCTTGGGACACAGGTGGTCAGTAGACTCTCCTTTGATAATCACATCGCCACAGTAGTCAGGAAATCCTTCTATGTGGCACACCTCATCACAAAAGGTTTCTCATGCAGAAAAAAGAGGTCATTGTTCCCCTCTACTCATCACTCATTAGATCCATTATAGAGTACAATGCCCCTTTTGGTATGTACCTCACAAGACATCTACAACAACTGGAAAGCCTGCAGAAATACCTCACAAAGAGGATTAGTGGCCTCAAATACATGCCCTACACAGACCATCTCAAAACACTCCAGCTTTACTCTGTTGCATATCGCCTACTCAGAGGTGATCTCTGCCTAACATACAAAGCTATGTCAAACACAGAGCTGTTGGACATGCTCCACTTAAAGAAATCCCAATCTCTCTGAGCTTTGGCCCCAAAACCCAGACCAAAATACAAAAGGAGGGGGTGTATCCATTTTCATAAAGGATACCCACACCTCCAGGTTAGTGGCACAGCACGAGGCCTCGGAGACCATCCAAGTGCAACTAACAGTGGGCAAAGCTGCTTATCAGATCGTAGCCTGCTACAGATCACCTACCTTGTCTCAGGACCCTCACTCAGCATTCCTGAGAACACTGGAAAATATAAAGGTCCTACCAAACACCATGATATTAGGAGATTTCAACTACCCAAACATTGACTGGGAGAATTACTCAAGTACAAACTCCTTTGCCCAATGCTTCCTAGAGTTTATAAACTCAAACACCCTGGAACAGCTGGTCACCATGCCCACTAGAGGTGACAACATACTGGACCTGATCATCACCAACATGGGGGATCAGTGTTCCACACCAGAGGTAAACCCCTCGCTGGTAAGATCAGATCATAAAGTAATCACACTGGACATCCACATCCCGACCCCACCCCAGTCAAGGAAACTACTGAAAAACTTTTCAAAAGCAAACATCACACTTCTCAAGACCAAAGTGGAAAGTTTCAAAGCCCCCTTGCTACAGGATAATGCTATCCAATCTGCAGAATCCTTTACAAGTGCATTATATGAGCATCTACAGGGATGCATGGATCGAGCCATCCTGAGTAAAACCAAGACTCACTCCTCCAAAAAGAGGAAACCAGTCTGGTGGTCCTTGGCCATAAATAAGCTATACAACAGAAGGAGGAAACTACTACATGATAGAGCAAAATTCCAAAAAGGAAAGGCATCACTGATCATTATTAGCAAGAAACTATGATCGCTCATAAAATCATCCAAGGCCAGTTTCTAAAGAAAAATTGCCAAGGAATCTAAAGATAACCACAAAGCCTTCTTTAGCTATATCAAACATTTAGGTGGCAACTCTCAGATATGCTTTGAGCTACTGCAAAATGGCAAAAAATACACTGAACCAACTGACATTGCCAACATCCTGGCGGACAAGTTTAGTGCAAACTTCACCCCCTCACCCCCAAAAGGGCCTGTGTCCATCCCAGAAGAATGCAGAGCCCCAGACATCATGGACATGCAGGTAAAAACAGCCCTCTCCAAAGCTAAGAACACAGCATCAATGGGACCGGATGGTGTCCCAGGCTGCATCTTACATGAGCTCCAAAAGGAACTAAACCCTCACCTAAATTCACTGTTCAGACTCAGCCTTACCACAGGCTATGTACCCAAAGAATGGCATACAGCAACAGTCATCCCACTCCACAAAGGTGGTGCCACAACAGAACCTGGGAACTATCGCCCTATAAGCCTGACCAGCCTGGTCTGCAAAGCTATGGAGTGAATTATCATGGAACTCATAAACAGAGACATTGGGAACCTCCAGACACTGGACCCTACCCAATTCAGCTTTGTTAAAGGCAGATCCTGCCTCCTAAACCTAGTTGACTTCTTTGAAACAGTTACCAAGGCCATAGATGAAGGGAAGGTAGTCCACACAGCCTACCTGGACCTCACTAAGGCCTTCAACACCATTCCCCACTCTGGCATCATAGACAAGCTTACCAGCTTGAACATTAACCCCTATGTCATGAGATGGGTGGCCAACTGGCTCATGGATAGAACACACATGGTCAGAGTTGCGGGTGCCATGTCCGACTCTAAACCAGTCACAAGTGGCATCACACAGGTCTCGGTCCTGGGACCCCTCCTGTTCAGTATATACTTCTCTGAGGTACAGGCAAGCATGGGAGGACTATGGCTGACCAAGTTCGCAGATGACTGCAAACTGGGGCCATAATCGACTCTCTGGCTGACACAGACATCCTCCAGAAGGGTCTTACAGAGACAGATACCTGGTGTCAAAACCATGGCCTCAAGCTGAATGCCAAAAAATGCATAGTCATCCCCTTTGGAAAAAACAAAGTGCCCACAAATTACCACATAGGTGGTAATCCACTAGGTATGGAAAATGTAATTAGGGACCTGGGGACCCAGGTAGATAGTAACCTCTCCTTTGATAATCACATTGCCAAAGTGGTTAGATATTCCTTCTATGTAGCCCACCTAATCATGAAAGGGTTCACCTCTAGATCAAGAGAGGTCATTGTGCCCTCTACTCATCACTCATTAGGCCCATAATAGAGTACAATGCCCCATTTGGTATGTACCTTAATTGGCACATGCAACAGCTGGTAAGACCACAGAAGTACCTCACCAAGAGGATCATGGGCCTCAAAGAGATGCCCTATGCAGCTCGACTAAAGAAACTCCAGCTCTACTTGGTTGCTTACTGCCTGCTCAGAGGTGATCTATGCCTGATGTATAAGGCCATGTCCAACCCGGAATTAATGGACATGCTCCACCTCAAGAAAAACAAATCTCTTAGAGCCACACACTCCAGTGAATTAAACCTCAGCAAAGCAATAAACAGGATGTGCTGGAGGGATAGATTCCTGTCCCAGAGACTTCCCTCACTCTGGAATAGAATCCCAGTTGATGTTAGGCAGAGCCCCGCAGACTCTCTTCAAGAGGAATCTTGACGAGTGGATGGGAAATTGTAAATTTACCCCTGGGATCACTTCAGTGGCCCTGCTAGACAGAGGCCCAGGAAACTAATTTAAAAGGGAGGTGAAAGCCAACACATTCTGGCTAGGCTTATAAATGCCCTTGGGCAGATAGCCTAGTACCTACCTATGAACCTACACGCTCTAGGGACCTAAACCTTGTCACCACAATAAACAGAACATGCCGGAGGGATAGATTCCTGTCCCAGAGACTTCACATACTCCAGAATAAACTACCTATCTATATCAAACAAAGCTCCTCATTAGCACTCTTCAAGAAAAATCTTGATGATTGGATGGGAAATAGGAAATTCACCCTGGGGATCACTTCTGTGTCTCTGCTCGACAGTGGCACAGGAAAATAAATTTCTTGGGTGGCAAAAGCCAGGGTACCTTTTTGGCTGGGCTTGTATAGGCCCCAGGGCCGATAGCCTAGTACCTACCTATGAACCTATGAACCTTTGAGCCTTGCCTAAAAAGGTAATATGGGGACAGCAAGAGCCTTGGCCAGTATTCAGAAGCATAGGGGTGACAGGTGCAAACCATCTGTAGTGAAGCAACAAGGCTTGTCTATCATGTCATCACAGGCAGACAGAGACTGGATCCCCTTTGAATGACACCAGAAGCTCAGCCAATTGTTGAAGTTTATCATCTTTCTGTTATATTGCAGTATCATGTAGGTGAAGGTAAGATGCTACTCAAGGTTTGACCCTGTGTGTGCCAGCATGTGGTGCATCAACCCATATATGATATGGTCATGGCCTATGCATACAATACACTCACAATACACCTAGTATGATAAGCCTGCTGAGGTTAGCAAATGTGAAAAAAACCTTTGTGCAGACTGTCAGCAAGTAATGTCTGTATTGCACCCTGTAACTCCATATTGCTTGCTGAAGTGTAAAGATGTACTTAGTTTGGATTAAGAACACCGCACTTGCCAACTGTGTGTGTGTGTGTGTGTGTGTGTGTGTGTGTGTGTGTGTGTGTGTGTGTGTGTGTGTGTGTGTGTGTGTGTGTGTCTCCCTGGGGAGAGAGCAACCTTTTGGAGACTACTCACACCCCTTAAAAGTGGTATACTCATCTTTGTCAAGTCTCATGATGTCACCATCCTACAAATATACCTGTGGAAAGGTAAAATCCCAGTAATGTGTATAGTGTGTTGTGTAAATGTGTACTGCTGTAGTATCATAATGTAGTTAGGTAGGGGTTTGAATCCTGCACTTGCCAACTGTGTGTGTGTGTGTGTCTCCCTGGGGAGGAGCAACCTTTTTGGAGACTACTCACACACCTTAAAAGTGGTATACTCATCTTTGTCAAGTCTGATGATGTCACCATCCTACAAATATACCTGTGGAAAGGTGAAATCCCAGTAATGTGTATAGTGCATTGTGTAAATGCGTACTGTTGTAGTGCCATGATGTAGTTAGGTAGGGGTTTGAATCCTACATTTGCCAAGTGAGTGTGTGTTTTCCTGGGGAGGAGCAACCTTTTGGGAGACTACTTACACCCCTTAAAAGTGGTATACTCATCTTTGTCAAGTCTGATGATGTCACCATCCTACAAATATACCTGTGGAAAGGTGAAATCCCGGTAATGTGTATAGTGCACTGTGTAAATATGTACTGCTGTCGTATCATAATGTAGTTAGGTAGGGTTTTGAATCCTGCACTTGCCAACTGTGTGTGTGTCTCCCTGGGGAGGAGCAACCTTTTTGGAGACTACTCACACACCTTAAAAGTGGTATACTCATCTTTGTCAAGTCTGATGATGTCACCATCCTACAAATATACCTGTGGAAAGATGAAATCCCAGTAATGTGTATAGTGTGTCATGTAAATGCATACTGCTGTAGTATCATAATGTAGTTAGGTAGGGGTTTGAATCCTGCACTTGCCTACTGTGTGTGTGTCTCCCTGGGAAGGAGCAACCTTTTTGGAGACTACTCACACCCCTTAAAAGTGGTATACTCATCTTTGTCAAGTCTGATGATGTCACCATCCTACAAATATACCTGTGGAAAGGTGAAATCCCAGTAATGTGTATAGTGCATTGTGTAAATGCATACTGCTGTAGTATCATAATGTAGTTAGGAAAGAGTTTGAATCTTGCACTTGCTGACTGTGTGTGTCTGTGCTCCAGGTGTGTGACACCGTTGGCCAATGTGGAGTGGGTTTTGATTTTTCTAGTGTATGACATATCACAATGACAACTGTATGTGCATTACACATGTAAGGTAGCTGTGGGGCAAATCCATATACATACATGTGACCTCAAGTATTTCATAGGTGGGTACTCTGCTTTCTCCATGAATGCATGTGTTATCTTTGCCAGAGCATGCTGGCGCTTTCCAGACCTTAGGTCACTTCTGTATGCTTGTGACAAGCTTAGCCACTGCAGTGATCCCTGGGCTACATCTTCCATTTCACATCCACTCATCACGGTTTCTATTGAAGAGTGTGAGTGAGGGTTTATGCTTGAGGTATATTTGAAACCTGTTCCAAAGCAAGCAAAGTCTGGCAAAGATGACTAATCATTATAGGTGTGCAACAACCTCTGTGGATCTGCATGCAAACCCTTTATTGCTTATGTGCTCCACAGAGGGATTTCCAAAACCCTTTGGTAATGTGATTATCAAAGGAGAGATGACTTAACACATGGCTCTATGTATACATTAGTACCTGTTCCACATTTTGGGGCTACTACCTATGTGGTACTCTGGGGATACTTTGTTTTCTAAAAGTGGATAACTATGCTTTCTTTGGCTTATAGCTTTACAGCATGAGTTTGACACCAGGTATCTGTCTGTATGATACCCTTTTGGAGGATGTGTGTGTCATCTGGAGAATAAAGTATAGCCCACAGTATGCATTGTCATCAAACATGGGCAGACATATCCCTACTGTGTTTGCTTGTACCTAAGAAAGCTATATGCCAAACAGGAGTGGTCCCAGGACTGAGTGCAGGTGAATACCACTTGTTACTGGCATAGAATAGTACATGGAGGCTGCAAATGTTACTGTGTGTCCTACATCTGTGTGTCAGTTGTCAAGCCATCATCTAACAATCGTTTATGGTCAGTCTGTTGAGGTTATGTATAATACCAGTATGTGGGATGGGTATGAATTGCTGGTGAGCTATAGCTTGGCTGTGTTGACCTCCCCTCCCTCACCTATAGCCTTGTTGACTGGCTTGAAGTCTACTAGGTGTAGGAGCCATGATCTGGCCTTTAGAGAACCTAAGTGGGTATGGTGCAGTGTTTGCAGGTTCATAATGTCTCTGTTAATGAGTTCCATAATGCTGTGCTCCATAGCCTTCCAGATAACATTGGTCTGGCTTATAGGGTGAGAGTTTCCAGGACCTGTTGTAGTTCTACCCTTAATCAATTTATGTTAACATTTGCACTGGGTGTGACGAGGGTGGACAGGTTTAAGAATAAGTATATTAGAGGGTCAGGCCAGGTTTGAAGGTTAGTAGACCATGCCAGATAGGCAGGATTAAGTTGGTTTGTACATGTGCTGAGGAGGGATGCAGAGTATATTGTGAAATAGATGCTAAGGATGAAGCCGCCAGGTAACAGGAAAAGAGGAATGCCTAAGATGAGGTTTATGGCTGTGGTGAGAGAGGACATGCAGGTGGATGGTGTGATAGTGCAAGATGCAGAGGCCAGGAAGAAATGATGTACTGTGGTGACCCCTAATGGGAGCATCTGAAAGGAGAAGAAGAAGAAGACATTGTAGCTCAACCCTTGTGGACTGTGAACACCATTACCATGTGTCATTCCACAAGTATGTAACCTGTATAGAGGCTGCATCTGGACAGAGCATTTAGGTGAGTGGTGACTTCATATGTCAGCTTGTGTATGACACAGCCAGGGACACTGTCCAGTACCATTGCCACTGTGGTGTGTACTTTGTTAAAGAGATGTTTTAACTAGAGTGTCTGTGAATCATCAGGTTTTACATTCTTCAGGTCTGGAAATGTGGCCCTTGTGTAATGACAGGGTGGTGAAATCTGCATTCAAACTGTCTGACAAGGAATTGGTAATGTCAGTCAGATAAGTGTACTTTGTGACCATTTACATTAACTGTGACCCGATCTGAGATTCCCCTGTAGATTATGAACAACACTGAAGGAAGCTTTAGTGTTGTCTTTGGAATCCTTGCCATTTTGTATTTTGAAGCTTGCCTTGTATGTTTATTGAGGGATTGTATTTTCCCAATGATACTGACCAGAGAGGTTATCCCTTCTTGGTATGTAACTCTTTTGGTACAACTTCACACCTTCTATTATATATTTAGTTTATGGCAGGGGTCCATGAGACTAATGCACTTTTACTGTATAAGTGAGAATTTCTTGTGTTTGTGATAGCACGGTCCATGCAACCCTGTAGGTGAACAGTGTGCATTAATAAAGGATTATGCAGCTGGGACAGTGTTAACCTTAGTAATGCAAACCAATGACAGATAGCAACAACAGCATCACCCACAGCACAGTGTCAACCCATGTCATACACACACATGTGTACTCAAGTTCCAAAATGTGTGTAGTACAATGCATACTGGCCACCAATAGAAAGTATGGAGTGTTAACACTGGCCAATACAGGGCATGTCACCCTGCCCATGTGTCCAATATGCATGTACATGCAGACAGTGCACCTCCACCATGTTCACAAATGTACACCTGCAGACCTGTGCTGCACACACCCCACACTTACTGTCCACTGTATAACACATGCTGACACAACTACACACATCAGCCAAGTGGCACATGGGCAAACAAAACACAATTGGAATAAACACTGGTGGAAACAATACAACATTGCTAATTACAGCTTTAATGCATCATGCCTGCTCAGCTACACCTTCAAGGATATCATTACACTTTACTGCTGACAACATGCTACACATTCAACCATTGCTATACTTTATTAAAGTCACCCTGTGCATCAGCACCATGTTAGCCTGTTCCTGCATCAATGTTACAGATGACAGGAGGTGGCACAGGTTTCATCATATGCACAGGGTGTGTTGTTGGTTTGCCAGAGGCCTACACTGAGCCATACAATCGACATGTGTGTGTGAGTGTGTGTGTGTGAGGGCCATGAGTACTGTTATGGGCCAATGTTGATGTAATGTGTGCGGGTATGTGTTTGCCCTAGGTTTCTGGTTTATGTGTGTGTGTCTGCATGCACACAGTTCCACCATGTGGCTGCCATATACGGGGATTTGTGAGACAGCTACAGACTGTACCTGGCAGGCTTTACAGATCACCATCTCTGGCCATGGATACAGAACCTGTGCCTGGCAGGGGTGCTACAGACAGTATCAGGTACTAATCCAGACTGGGTACTATCTGAAGAGGTTGACATATGTCCACTGGATCCAGGTCCCTGCTGGGACTGGCCAGAGCCATGTGCATGTGGTCTTCTAGGACGGTCTATGGACAGCCCCCCCAACATTGCTGGGGCTGGTACTGGCACTATGGGAGTGGCTGTGACTTGCTGGACATCCACGGCGACCTCCAGCTGCTGATGTTGCTGGCATACATCCACGTCACTATCTCAACCGTCCCGCACTGTCCTGACACATGGACATGACATTGTGGAGGACATCCAATGTCTCACCCCAACGTCTATCAATGACCTCAGTGTAATTACATATGGCACCTGCTAGGTCATGGATACTGTCATTTACAGAGGTGTTATGAGCCCTCTGTGCCCTTAGTCCCTGTCTGGTGTACCACTCCATTCGTGTCTGTGCCTCCATGACAGCCTGGAACATGCATGTGGTAGAAAGAGGTGTGGCACGTCTGCCAGGGGCATGATGACCAGCAGTGCTCTGACGAGAACCCCTGGGCATCTGCCTATGTGGTACCATTCCAGACATCTGGCTATGGCTGCTGTGTCCTGATACATGTGCCATAGATACCACACTGTCCTGGCCAGTGCCAACCGTACACTGTCCCTCAGCTAAGGGCAATGGTGATGATGGATGTACAGGCAGTATGACTGTGTGCATGGATGGGGTGGAGACTTGTGTACTGTCAATTGGTGGCCCAACAACAGACCCTGACAAACCTGCCTGTGCCTCAACACACCTATCCTCATGATCACTGTCTGTCTCAGTGACATCAGGTTCCCTGCTGTACTGAACCAGCCCCACCTTGGCACCTGTGAGAGGAAAAACAGGAATCACACTTTAGGACCTGAACATGATGTCAGACCACATACACACATACACACATGCACACATGCGCACATGCACACATACGCACATGCACACATGTGCACATGCACACATGCACACATACACATGCGCACATGCACACACACAAAAATACACTCCTCCCTAAAGCAGACACACACAACACCAGCAATCTCAGAACATACACAATAGCAGGTGATGGTGGGGTACAGTATCACAAGCAAAACAGTCATATCACACATGTCAGCATGCAGGACATGTGTTGCTCAACAGCATGCAGTGCAAGTGTAGACAGTCCTTGTTACTAACAGTATACATGGCTTTGATGCATGTGTTTTGTTATTAGGTGATGGGCCTCCCCCTGGAACACAATGCATACATGGACACAACATTGCTGTGCAGGTATTCAAAACTCTGTAATGTACTGTGCACCATAACAAACAGGTGTACATACCATGGCTGGATGTGTATCTGTGTGTCAGATAGGTATCCAATGCTGATTACAGCCTCTGTGTCTTTAGCAAATAATTGTAGACACATTTTTAGCACATGCATGATGAGTATTCACACAACATCATCAGTGGTGCATGGATAATTGATGGAATACCATTCGGCCACATACCCAATGTACGGTACTTATGGTGAGTGTAGATCATATTGTGGACATGCCAGTGTCATCCATGACATGGCATGCTAAAACACAACTGCATATTTAAACACTACACATACCCAATGTGTGTCATATGACCTAGCCACTCAATAGCATCACAAGACATATATGTGTCAGTTGTGCAAATGGTGATTGGTATGCATATTGTTTAGAGGTGCATATGTGTGCACACACGCAACATTAAGGTGTATAGCAATGAAAGCTATGTGTAGTACTGTGGTTACAATAACTGGATGGGGTATAGTACCATAGGCCATCATCATGAAGCATCATGTGGTCACTCAAGGCTACAAATGTTTCCCAAACCAGCACTACTCATGCTGTACCAGAACTGTACTACCTTGGCTACATTCACCATTTCACAACCAGTTGTTACATGAGTTTGTAAGGAGGCCAATAAGGAGCATTCCCTGACATGAATGTGTAGTGTGTTGCAGAGTGTTTAAATGCCCCATGATAGGCCTCTACCCTCAGGTATATTATGTGTAATGTGTGGATGAGATTTTGGATACTGGAGTGTGTCTTTACAGAGGGTTTGGGAATCCTTTATGTGTAGCATGTTAAAATGCTCTGTGTATGACATAGATGTGTATGTTATGTGCATGTTGAGTATCAACTGTGCCTATCCAATGGTCACTACAGTCTAGCCACATTTGTTTGAGATGGTCTGGGTATTGCATGTGTTTGAGGCAGCTAATCACATTAGTGAGATGTGTGTGGTCTTACACCAAACATGCACAGCATGCATTATGGGTAGGTGTGTTACATGTGTACATGGCCTACACCTTAACTATGACATGCACTTTTTATTTACAATAATAAATGTAGAACACACTCACCAGCATCTGTCCACTGCCTTGATGTCACCCCAGAGGGACCTACATAGAGATGAGACAGTTTGTCAGTGGCCACAACTGTGGCATTGCTACTGTGTGTTTGCAATCTTACAGTACAACAACAGTTTACATTCACAGGGCTACAGATTATGTTCCAAATGATCAGTATTGCACAACAACAGGCTCCACATCTTTTAACGACACACTCCACATCTCACATATGCATGATCTACCAATACAGATAACAGTAGTCTACAGATATGCCATGTTACCTGCATGCTCCATGTGTGCTTGCTGGGTGGCTCCAACCTCCATCATGGTGTATGTCTGCTGCTGTTGTTGTTGGGCAGGTGCCACCAGGCTCAGGAGCAGCTCCTCCACTCTGGTGAGGGGGATGGATATTAACACCACCTCCTGTTGCAAGCTGTTGTCTCCGCATATCAGCAGCATGCTGATGGACATGTCTGAGAAGATCACTGCAGTGGTGGTGTACCTGCTTATATGTCTGGTTATGCAGGCCTACTTCATTTACCCTGCGGACAACATCTTGCCACATTGCAGTATGCTCCTGCTGGTCCTGGCTGGTTCGTGAGAACATGAGACTGTAGTGCTGAATCATACTGGTAGTAATTATGTCATCTTCAGCACTACTGTAAGTGGGGTTCCTGCGATGTGCCATGATCCCTGGAAGACATAAATATGAAAATATGTCTGAGCAAGTCATATGGCACATTTAACATTATACAGTACAGATATCACTGAACTGCCATATATAGCAACCTATTAGCTAACCAAGAGTGAAACACTTTAACTGCCACTTATCACTGCTCACCCCACAACTGCTTGGAAGTGCCTGGCTCACTCTCAATCTAATGAACCATGTTCTGCACAGCAACAAAATAAAATCACTATATAAGACTATACAAGAGTACCTGGCACACTGTATGCAACACGATGCACCACCTAGCCACAGCAGATATACATCAAGCTGATGTGTAAAGAAATATATCATCCATCACAATGAGTGTAAGGTCCAGTAAATGTATTACTATTATACCACACAACTTGTTAATGGCAAACCCGTGTCCAAAATATGTGCACAATTGGGAATATAGGTTGCATACTGCTGTAGTACACTATGAATGTTGCTAGATACGCAGTTATATGTTTTACCACACATATGTCAAAGGACATGTTACAGACATACCCACACACACATCAGACATAATTACAGGACACAAAGGTATGACAACCCAGATAAGCTTTCAGTGTGTACTATACAGTACTGTGTGTCAGTACTTACACAACCTTAATCTTGAGAAATGTAATCTGTGATGAATACAGGGACCACACAAAACAGTGGATGCAAGCAATGTGGACATACACCATACTTTGCTGTACAGGCCCAGAGCTTCAAGTAGTACTACAGTACACACAGGATTTGGATTCAACATCAGTACCAATCAATAATCATAGATGTAGTGCTTTAGCCTCCAATGACACACCCTAGTTAAAACCAAGGGACTTAATCACACTGTATGCAATAGCACTTTTTCTGCCTAGCAACAGAATACACAGCTTTTGCTAGGATCAAAGCAAGGACCCATAATACCATGACATAAACAGTTTCCCACTAAGTTATCCCACATACACATTGACCATCACAGTCAGTTAACAGTACAGAGAATCTATTGCAACAAGTAGATGTAGGTGTGTATGATTTTATATATATATATATATATATATATATATATATATATATATATATATATATATACATATACATATACATATCCATTGGTGTACATATACATATGTATGTAGGCACATATACATTTCACCTTTCATAGTGAGAATATCAATTATACAAAGGATGTGAGGTGTACAGTAATGTAATAAAATCGCACAGTCTTGGGATAAATGCATTGAAGGTGTTCACAGCCCAGGTAGCTTTAGCAGTCCTCACTGGCTTCAACATTGCAAACTGAACAAACCACCCACAGTGTTTAACCACCACATGTCATATACCAGCACTGTATGCTGTCTTGTTTGTCACACACTAAAACCTACATACAAATATGCTCATACTAACCTTCACCAACATATATATCTCCACCCTTTACTAACAGTTGCAATATGTCCCCTGCTCTATGCACATATACAGATGTGAATATATATGACACACATATATATTTCTCCATATGTGAGTGGCATACACACACAAGGTCCACACTGTTGTAAGTCCCTGGACCTCACAGCTGAACTGTTGGGCCTTGCTGCAACACAAACAGGTATCACATATGAACACACACTAACATTAGGGGGGGTATATATGGCTACAAATGCTAGATAAGCATACTAGACTGCTACAGCAGTTGCCAATGCTAAGCTACACTTTAATATGACTATCATGCATGTGTTGTTCTGTCACACCCATGTTTATATAATGTCAGTGCTAATCGCCAACAGCCATTGGCCACACTACTGTACAGAACACAGATAACATGGATCAGATCTTTGACATTTAATGCTGAGCTACACATTTCACAGGTATGTCCCACTGCCCACAGGTACACACTGTATTGTCCATAGCAGTAGTTAAGCAGAACATCTATGCATAAATAAGTACTGCTGCCACATATGAATGGTTCACATTATGTAGACTATTCTTCAGTAACATCTACTACATGCCAGTAAATACATATGTGTCACATACCTTTCCTTTGTATGATTTGCTAATATTTCTTTTTCTTTTTCCTTTTCTCTGTCTCTGTCTCTGTCTCTCTCTCTGTCTCTCTCTCTGTCAGTCTCTGCAACAGAGTGATTGAGTTTGTTGGCAGAGATTGCAGCCTGCTTTTGTAGGTATTTGCACATGAGCATGTGATGGCCTCTGCACCAATTAGTGGCCACCACTTGCTAATTGCATGCAGCCTGCTGTGTAGTAATTGCAGTAATCACTGTCATAGCAACCCAGTACTATAAATTGTTAACTCAGGTAGGCGTGGCCCTTTCAGCTTTCCAAGATGGAGATCATCCTTGTTTGCTGTGGACATCATTGTTTAAGACAGAAGGTTGGTATAGTTCTTATATCAGAAGCCAGGGGTGTAGCCAGAGATTTACATTTTGTACTCAGACCTAATGTTGCTGCTTCCAGTACCCACTTGTCAGTGTAGAAATGTACTCACCCCTCAAAATGCTACCCCAAGATACATGGAAAGATGTGCTTTATTTTCAACATTTACAATTAACTGCCATACAAAGCTAGTTATTGAGATGTATTCCTTTGGCACAAAAATTGTTTGTGAACTGCTATACTGTGAATATTCATTTACTCAGTTCTAAACAGTTTGTGCTTTTTTAGTGTTGACATTACCACAAGCTGCTCAGAAAAACTGGACACATGTCAGTACTGTGAGTATGCTTAACTACATCCTTGATTGACCCTGCACACACAGGTATATTCTACATTTGGGTAGGGGTGCAGAAGTACAGTGAGTGTAAGTATTATTCTGTGGATTATGTCTTGCTGGACTTACAGGGTTGCTGTGTACATGTTAGTTTATCAAGGCAAGTAGTCTGTCTGCGTAACTCCCAACTGTGGACCTATCCACCTGGTAGCCAGAGAATAGCCTGTTATATTTTGTCTGTGCACCACACAGGTCTTTTCAGCAATAGAGCAATGGCATTGCTGCAGTTGGTTGCTACCAGTACATGGCTACATCCATTTGTATTTCAGTGTTGTATTCCTACATAAGGGTATGCTTCCGAAACTCCTTCCAAAGCAATTTGCACAGTGTGTAACAGCAGAAAGGCTGATATGCCTCTGTGTTTCTGCCTCTGCCAAACCTCTCAAGCACTCAGGTACAAATTTGAACAGACTCAGGGAAAAGTAAGGAAAAAGTCAAGGACACCTTTAAAATGTTAGTGCCATTAAGTTGAAACATTGAGAGAATCAGAGCATATGAATTAATACACCTTTTCTGAAGTAAAAGAAGTGTCTAACTCTTAATTATTGTCATTATTCATTAAGTGTAATTCACAACCTTTCTGGCCAAAGTCAGTAGTTTTAGGAGGGATTCAGAGGGACAGAGCTAAAATTTGTGTCAAAATCAGGGACAGTTAGGAGGTATGGCCTCTGCCCTAAACAGATATGCCAGAGTTTGTCCTGCTGTGATACTGTGCGGGGTTGCAAAGTGATGGTGTAACATTATTTCCTGCTAGAATGGCTGCTTCTCTTATCACAGTCATGTAATGTAATCCCACAACAACTGTTGGTAAAGATCCACTGAACAAGTTGTGTGGTATGGCATTCCTATTTTTCCTTTACATTCACTCATTCTGATGCATGATATATTTATTTCAGCACCAACTTGTTGTATATGTACTGGGGCTTAGTGGTATTTCATGTTGAGTAGTGTGTACAAGGTCCGGGGTTCGAGACTGACAGAGGTGTTTTATTTTGCTCCTGAGCAGAACAAGGGCCTTCACATACAGAGAGACTAAGGCACTTTTAAGCAGTTGTAAGCCGGTTTGCACGGGTTTGCATGATGCTTAGCAATGCTTAGCTAAGCACAAACAAGCGCACATTCGCGCAAACCCACTAACTACTGCTTAATAGTGCTTACTCCCACTAACCGCCGCACTCATTTCTTTGAAAGAAAAAAAAATGGGGAGATAGGAAAGTGGTGAAAAAGGAGCACAAAGAGGGAAAGACAGTATGGAAAGTAGCTCGGGATGTGCAGGACGGGTTTAGGGAAGGTCCATAGCTGCCCATTTCTTTAACAGCAACAGCTGTGCATATGGAATAAATTTGGAGGTAGATATGAAACCTTCAACGCCTGAGAGAGGGGTGAGGACAACAAAGTATGTTGCAATGCCAATTAAATTACATTTTATGTGTCCAGTGGACATGTGTGCAAAATGGGCAGCTATGTATGGGGCATAATTTGTTTTTTGGGAGCAGATTGTCCTTTTTTTTCAGGTGAGAGTGGAATGTGGGGTAGGGGAAGTAGGTATATTTGGAGAGGTAGGTTGGGGAGGTAAACAGAGAAGACAAACAAGATGCATGCAGGGGCGGAATATGACACATGTGGTGGGTGAACACCTTTGACGGGGAGGGATGTTTGGAAATCGCAAGCCCATGAGCCCAAAGATGGAAACAGTGGGACTGAGGTCCCCACCCATGGGCAGTCACCACTGCACATTCACAGCCCAGAGGGTGGCTGTGCTGGGGGCTGTGTAGCAGGGGCAGGCTGACCCGGGAGTTGTGCCACTCATGCCTCAAGCTGACATAGAGGTTCTGCAACAGAACGTTCAATCTCTCTACGCACCACAGCCCAGACCGTTCGAAGGGTGATAGTTGGCCCTCCTCCACCCACGCTTGCACGGAGGGGCCGAGCCCCATCCCCTGCAGCGCTTCCACCAGAAGGTGGCATAGGGCCAATGGAGGAGGAGGTCCCAGGCTGGGCACCGTACCTGCTGGTGCCAGGTGCCATGGCCAACTGAGGTGGGACAGGTGGGTCCATTGGGACCGGCCTTCCCATATGAACTATGTTTTGGAGGGTTTAATAAAGATATGGGTTAGTAACAGTCAACAGCATTCCCAATTAGTTATAACAGCATGCAGAAGTATTCCCATTAACCTTAACCCAAACACACCAGATTTTCAACAGTTGAAAAGCAAGCATAACACATGCATATATAGAACAATAGTGGACATTACAACAGCATGCAGGTTGAATTGATGGCAACAGACCACCAATATTGTGGTATTTTAACAGGGCACATGCATAGAAATAAATGCAAATATTTATAAACCAATAGGACATATGTCCCAACAAATGTTTTGAGATTAGACATACCCATTGAGGTGTGGAATTGCATTTTTATGCACATACAGTAGGGTGGAAAAGGATAGCTCAATTAACAACTTATATACCCTTCTAGTTTTTACTACATTCCTATTAACTTCAGTTATATGTCCCTTACATGTATTATTACACTACCCTATGTCCTTATATTGTGCAATTGGATTTTGCTAGATCATTATATACATGAGCTGTATCTTGCATACAAACTGTCCAAGATGCAGATGTTACTGCTACATATTTTGAGAGTTGCTCACACACACTACTGCTAAGATGGTGCACTGACAGCTCTACTTTCATATAATTATCTAAATATGTTCAGGTGAAAGTATCAGTTATATGTTAACAGTTCCCTACATTTCTGGCAGCACACTGACATTTCTGGTGAACAAAATACCAAGCTACTCATGTGCCAGATTAACCTGTACATGCTGGGCATGAACCAACAGTTGAGGGCTGTAAATATGCATAAAAGCTAGTGGCACTCCCTTCATCCACGTTATATGGGCCTACCCAAGTGTGGGTTAACACTGCTTAATACAACAGTACTATTTGTAAAATGCAACAGTAGAACAACATATCAAAAAAAATGACACAGACGCACTCCAGGAATTATACATTTATTAAAGGATTATTACACCTTTATTTATTGAGTTAAAACACTTTTTGAAGGATCTCTCATTTATTTTATATAACAGTACATGCAGAATAATTACTAACCTGCCAGATGACACAGCCTTTGCAACCTATCTTCATGGGCTTGCTGATTCATAGCCCAGACACCTGCAGCTGTGAAGTAAATGCAGTGATATTGAGACATACCTATCCATAGTATAGACAAGCATAGCAATTCTTAACTACTTAATACAATGGCTACTTACTCAGTACTGGGGCATTAGGCATCGCACGGAACTCCTGGATCCACTGGTCCAGTTGATCATCCTTACGTCAATTCAGGTCAGAATAATGGTGCCTGACCTGCTCACCAGTCCAAGGAATGCCAGTGGCACTGGTGAGATCACGAGCTAGACTGTTCCAGGCCTCCATTTTATATTGGGTGCCCTGGTACTGGCCCCGCAGGTGTCTTTCCTCATGATTGTGGACAAGGAGCCAAACCATTACCTTGGTCTCCTCAATGCCCCAGCGTTGCACTCAAAATTGAGTGGCTTCTCCAACACCAGCCATGCTGACTACAGAAGGGAGCTACAACCAGTTATGGCAAGTATTCCTGCCTGTGGAGCTTAAATATGCCTCATTTCCCCCACTTATTTGTGATTGGCCAGTTTTGAAAAAAACTCAGCTGTAGGCACACCTGCTTAGCTGATGTTAGCAATGTTTAATATTCCTTTGATAGATATGTGTCTGTTGAAAGTGCATGGTTATGAAATGCTGTCATGGCTTAGTGGTTATGTACTGTGCCTATAGTGCACAGTATCCTGAGTTTGAGTCCTGCCATTTACCTACTGGCCAGACCTGAATGGTTAAGGTTCAGTAAAGGAGGTGTGGCTGTGTTTAGCCAGCATTGCTCAACGTTGCGCTGGTTAGAGCATTGCACAGCTACGTGCAAATACATTGCGCTTGTTAACGTGCTGCTCAGCTAAGTGTTTTTAAATATGCTAAATACTGCCAAAATGTGCTTAGCAGTGCTTTATATTGCTTAAAATAAGTTACTCATGCCTCAGAATGCATAACCATTTCACCTTCATATATATATATATATATATATATATATATATATATATATATATATATATATATATAACATTCGTTCACTACTACATATAACATTTGAATGCTTTTTACAAAACTTATACATGATAAATGTCAGGAAATATTTTTGTATACAGATTTCCAACACAAAATGGAACGTGCAGTAGTAGGACTCGAACCAGGAATACCTCCTCTTTGTGTGAAGGCTCTAGCCACTGCGCTATTGCTATTTTGGCAAATTTGTATATTTTTTTCTTATTATCCTCTTCAGTGTCTAAGCTGCTAACTGTAGCTAAGCAATGGGCAATCCCATGCAAACACGCGCAAATACGGATAGCTATATCAGAAATAAAACAAAAAAAAATTATTTAAATTTTTAAATTTGTACGAGGTTTAACATATGGGGGAGTGTAGTGTTACAATGTACACATGTGAGTGGACTCACTCATGTAACTCGACATTTCTTGGGTTTTGTCAGTGCAGGGGCATGGATTTTTGGACTGCTCGGCAGTCCAACACGCCCCCTACAAGCGTCCATGTTCCGTGTAAGCTTTAGAGTTGAGGCAGCGCGCCCTCATTAATATGCATGGCGGGCTGCCGTCATACTCTTAGACTGGCGTTTCCATATAAGACTGATCTAGTCTTACACGGAAGATTAGTAAATCCTGGGGATTGTCTGCTTAGTAATTAAAACATACTTTTGGTATCAGCAACAAAGCCAGACATAAATATTTTATTTATTATTTGAAATAAAAAGTTTTTGTATTATAATTTGAGCCATTTCAGGAAAACCAAGCATTTACTTTAGATCAATGTATCCATAATGTCTCTCTGAATCTCTGCATTCATCCTTTTTATTTTGTTAATTGCTGAGCAGAGCAAAGCGTTACTTTGTTGTCTGCATTTCTTGTAGAGATGGGTCAATAACTGTATCAACTGTGATCGTTGTTATGATTTATGAGTAAAATTATTTTTGTACAAGCTAGCCTTTTACAATTTCCTACATGTAATTTAATGAAAATCTATTAATGTTTTCTTTACTTCTTCTTCTTTCGGCTTTTCCTGGTTAGGGGTCGCCACAGCAGATCATCTGTCTACTCATGATTGGCAGTGGAGTTTTATGGTGTTGAGTTGCCAGCCTGGTGCCCAACCTTCCACAGAAGGCACTCACAAGCACACACTCACACCTAGAGCCAATTTAGAGTGTCCAATCCACCTACTGCATGTCTTTGGGATGTGGGAAATAACCGAAGCACCTGGAGAAAACCCACACAACCACAGGGAGGACATGCAGACTCCACACAGAAGGCACCCAAGCTGAGAATTGAACCAGAGAACTTCTTGCTGTGAGACAGCAATGCTAGCCGCTGCACCACCATAGCCACCCATTAATGTTTAAGTAGGATTATTATTATTATTATTATTATTATTATTATTATTATTATTATTATTATTATTATTATTATTATTATTATTATTATTATTATTATGCTCTAGTCATGTTCTGACCACTGGACTTTCCCTCCTGACTACTCTACTCACCCAGTTATTCTCTTTGGACAAGGGTCCTATTTATTTCCTGATGATGACAGTCACATATACTTAGAGTTACACCATCACTTTGAGGAGGATTGGATTGTTTCTTTGTTGCCCTGACTTCCCACACGTTAGACAGCACCCAAAGGGTTTGCATGCAATGGACTTCTGTTAAGCACACCATGGTCCACATGACATAATGAATTGGTCCTGTTGCCCCTGGAAGATAAGCACCTCACAGTGATCCCCCATCACCCTTGGGAATTCTACCATGGAGAGTGTGCCCACAAGCAAAATCTCCACCCCTCACCTGGAAAGAGATGAGCAGGCTTAAGCTCCATCGTTCCTCTTCTGCATCTGTTAGTTCCATTAGGCACCTGAAATGTTAATAAATCTCTGGTCATCTGGGACACAGTCGGGAGGTTTTACCCATTCAGCCAATGTAGTTTGCTACCTAGAAAGTTTATTTAAAGCTATTTGCTGATGGAGAACTGCCTTCTCAAAATAATGTTGAGGTATTTTTTGAAAAGCTTACTATTTAGGTTATTCTGTATATGTATTGTCTATAATATTTTGTAATAGTTATAAAACTTATCCTTTATTTCTTGTTTATTCGGGGTGAGCCACCATCTATATACCAAGTCTAAGTTATGGCACACATTTTTCTTTATTTTGCTGTTGAACTTTTTCATACTTCTACATTAATTCCTTTTAAACTTATATTTTTTAATAAATGTTTATTCACATTGATAGTGAAATTATAGCATTTTGATATTTATATGTATTACAGTGAACTACTACTAGGTTTATTTGTTTATTTATTTATTTTACATTTGTTGACAAGGGAAGTCCAGCTGGTCATGGTAGCCTGTTTTCAGTGGAGACCAGGGAAAAAAAGCTCAACAGCTGCAAGAATAAAGAATTTGCTATAACAATACCATTTTAAATATAAGACAATTAGTCAATCACTAAAATAGCTTTTAAAATATCATGTAGAAAACAGAAATAAAAGTCTTGCAAACAGTAGTCAAAATAAATCAGGTAAACAGATATAGGATGGATAGTGTACAGTATTTTTCTGAACAAGAACATTTCTATAATGCATGACGGGTGAAACTGGTGTTCTGTAGTGCATGCAATAATTGGTGTTCTATAATACATGTAATAATTGGTGTTCCATAATGCATGTAATAATTGGTGTTCTATAATACATGTAATAATTGGTGTTCCAGGCAAACAGACTAAGCTTAGATGTATTAAAAGTGCTTCTAAAGACATTTAATTGGAAAAATGATTATAATAGTGTAGACTATAAGAAAAGTGAGCAATGGGTCATATACTGCAGGTGAGTAAGTGTGGAGTAGATAAAGATTTGAACAGAGTGCAGTAGGAAAGCTAAAACCATATGGAAGAACATATTATGAGGAGACCGAGATATAATTGTTAGTTTGCATGAAAGTAGGAGAGTGTTGATAGAAGGGAAGATGGATTGTAAAGAAGGGAGAGGTACACAGAGAAGTTGTAAGGAAGAGAGGAAAATAAAGTGCAGAGTATGGAGATATCTGGGGTATTTTCTCAAAAGATATGTCAACAAGTAAGTCTGTAGCAGGTTGGAGGAGTAGTACAGGGACTGCATTTATTCATGTAATCCAGGTGATATGCATATGCAGAACTAGGATTTTGTTAGGAATTATCTAAGGTTTATTTTTAAAGTGTTTGTGCTGTTTGAGCTGTTTGAGTTAGGGTGGAATTTTGTTCCAAAATTTGGAGACATAATTAGAGAAAAGAGTGTTACCAGCAGCACTGTGGGATCTAATAATGGCAAGTAGGCCTTTATCTTTAGAGCAAAGACATTTAGTTGGTGAGTAGGCTTGAAGCATGTGCTGTAGAGCAGAGCATTTGTAATAGGCTGTAGGTCAATAAAGCTGTGAGCAGTGAAGGTGGTGGGAGAGTGCCATCCAGCTAAGTTGTTGTAAGGTTTTGCAATAATAGGATCCATAGGAGAGATGTACAGCAAAATTTATTTTATTGTAGCATTGTTCCAGCTTTATTTTTTTGGTAGATTTCAGATTTGTAAGGATGGAAGAGGCACACAGTCAAGTAGGAAGCAGATATGTTTTAGCAACTGTTTCCCTGTGCTGTCTGAGAGGGATTATTTGGCTGAATATAGCAGACCAAGTTTTTTTTAAAACAATTTTTATTGAATTTTTATAAATAAAACAAAGAAATCTGTGCATTTAAACAAATTGAATAAAGCAAAACTATATACAGCACAACTATTTACAATGCCCATAACATACAAAATTTACAATGTATATGTTACATCTTGTCTAATAAATTCTTTAGTTTTATCCATGATAATTTCTTAAGTGTTAGTTTTGTTGATCTTAAATCAAGGGTAAACAGTTCTCTTTCACATACAGTTTTGGCCAGTGAAATAAACTCAGAAAAAGAGAGGTTATTCCGACTTTTCCAGTTTGATGTTATAATTGTCCTTGCGATTGCAAGAAGGGACCAGAGAAGATGCACTTGTGTCTTTGGAATATGTACTGGTATCGGTGCATTAAATAATATCAACGAATCTGAAATGTCACATTTGTCAGACCACAAAGCCTTTGAAAAGGACTTAAATTCCTGCCAAAAGGTTGTAACCATTTTACATTCAAGAAACATATGTGCCCAGTCAGCACACAAAGTTTCTTCACATCTCCAACATTTATGAGTTCTAGTATATGAGATCAATGCTAATTTATGAGGGGTAATGTAGCTCCTATGAATAAACTTCCAAGTGGAAATTTTCCAGAAAGAGATGAGGTTGTGTTGTTAACTGATTTCAATGTCAAGGCTCTATCAGAGTCTGAAAATGTAGCTTTATTTAATTTTTCAAAAGAACTCCATAAAGAATCTTCTGGTATTTGTAAGCCTGCTCTTAGTGTTTTGTAAATCCTAGATAATGAAAAGTCTATGTTGTGGTTTGTCATATTCAGTTCACGGAACAGAAAGATTACTTTTGGATATAATGAAACATCAAGCATTTGATTTGATTTGAGCTCATTTAGTAGATGTTCTCTAAAAATCTGGATATATAACCAGTTATTTTGATTATAATTATACCTAGCTATAAGGCTATTTGTGTCATATATATCCTTGCTACCAATGAATTGGTGCTAATATATTAGACCATTTTCCTTCATCACCATTAATTTCCCTCTATTAAATGAATCTAGACATTTTCTTGTCAATGCAACCGGAAATATTAAGAATAAGAGATGTCTTGTCTTATACTTACCATTCATTATCTTTTTAAAGTTGTTTAATATGTAGCTGATACAATAAAGGTATCTTTCGATTCTATTTTCTTTAAAAATTATGTATTTTACAACCAGAAACATCTTATTATTATCTGTAAACAAGTCATTTACTGTCTCGTCAAGGTTACAGAGCAATATAGTTTCATGCAATTTCTTCCAGTTTGATGTATATTTATTACTTAACCACTGACTCATTACATTAAGTGTAGCTGCTTCAGCATAAAGTTCTAGATTCAGAAATGCAACGCCTCCCTTATCCCATTTCTTACAATGCCAATCATATCTTATTCTTGGTTTCTGCGGATGCCATAAAATTTAAACAGAAGTGAGTTGAGTTATTTTATTAATTTTTTTGGAGGTCGAACTATTATAGTCTGAAATAGGAATAATTTTTTGGGTAACATACACATTTTTATTAAGGATATTTTTTCTTCCATATAGAAAAACATTTTCCCCACTTGCTTAAATGTTCCTTAACCTCAGGTTATTATAATTTGAATGTATAATGTCTTTCCACTTTGTTTTATCTGCACACCTAGATATTTGAAGGTATCATTTTTCCAGTTAAAATGACTGTGTTTTTCTAATATGGTGCTGATTTTTTTGTTTAACAATATAGTTTTTGTTTTGTTAGTGTTAAATTTTAAGCCTGAGATTTCTTCAAATTTTTTTTAGAGATTTTATAATATGGTGTATTGAATAATCTATATTCCCAATAGTTAACAGAATGTCATCTGCGAAAAGCTGTAATTTACAAGAGTGATATGAATTAATATCAAAGCTAACAATATTAGTGTAATTTCTGATGTAGTTGGCTAATGGTTTCACTAAGGCAAATAATAGGGTTGAAAGTGGGCAGCCTTGTTTGGTTCCTTTTAATATTTTGATTTGAGTGGACAAGTAAGCCCCAATTTTGATGTAAGACACCGAATTTTCATATAGATTGTTTATTAATTTTATAAAATCAGGTGGAAAATTAAATGATTCTAATACTTTATATAAATAAGGCCAAGTAATAGAGTCAAAAGCTTTGCCCAAATCTAAACTAATGATGGATAATTCTTTCTTTTTTTATTCGCTAGATCTATTAAAGATAGAATTTTGATGACATTATCTTGAACGTTCCTGTTTGATATGAACCCTGTTTGATCTTCTGCTATTAATTTTGGCAATAATTGGTTTAATCTTTTAACGAGAATTGAGGTGAAAATTTTATAATCAATGTTCAATAGGGATATAGGGTGGCATGATGTTACTAGTTTGGGATCTTTGCCCTGCTTTAAAATGGGAGAGATTATGGCATATTTCCAAGAGGGGAAGCGATTTCCAGACTTTCTAAATTCCTCAAAAGTTGCTACTAGAATTTTTAGAGTTTCATCAGGAAGAAGTTTATAAAATTCACCAATAATACCATCTATTCCTGGGGCCTTATTGCTTTTAATGTTTTTAATATTTTCCTTAACTTCTATTAGTGAGAACTGGTTTTATCAATTTGATGTTTTGTTCATTGGTTACTTTCTTATTAACATTTTCAATCAGAAACTTTTCTTTTAGAGTGTTGTTCGAATCTGAATTAGCATTGTTTAATTCCTCATGATGAGATCTAAACATTTCTAAGATTTCCTTTAAGTCTGTCACTTGCCTATGCTTGTTCCTTTTGTTGTCAGTAAGTTCTTTAATCTAACTTGTATTAACTGAATTTTTTGATTTAACTGCCAATCTATGCAGGTTTTTTGGATTTGCAGAGTATGATTGTAGCTTAAGCCTCTCAAGATTTATAGCCACTTTATGATTCAAGATTTCTACATACTTTGTGTTTAATGTTTTTAGTTCAGAGTTTGTATTTATATCTTTGGTATTTAAATTATTTTTTAGTGCATCAATTTTTGTTTGTAATGTTATTAGCTTGTCATCCCATTGTTTTTTTTGTTTAAATACCAGTTTTTTATTTTACCATAAAGATATGATTTTAACGAATCCCAAACAATAGCCTTAGAAGTCTCATTATTGTCATTGATAGAAATAAATGACTTAGTTTCATTTAAGAACCAGTCTTTAAACCCATTGAGTTTCACAATGTAAGCAGGTAATCTTGGCCAAGCTAGCAGATCTTTAGGACTGGTGTTAATCTTGAATAAAAGAGCATTGTGATCTGACAAAGGGCAAGAAGTAATTAAAACGTCATGAGTTTTAGAAATTAGACTATTAGAAATTAATACTTTGTCAATAGCTGCCTGTGTTCCATATCTATATTAGTAGCGCATGTAGTTTAATGATTCTGGTTCTTTTATATCATATATGTCTCTGAGATTTAAAGAATTAATAACATATTTTAGTTTTTTAGCTGGAGCAGACAATTTGAAGTTATCATTTTAGGTGGTATCCTTTTTAGTAAGAATACAATTAAAATCTCCGGCATAAACTATGTCTCCTTTGGCTTTAATAGATATTAATTCTAAATATTTATTAGCAGTTACTGCGCCGATACCAGGGATCCAATATGTACTAGCTAAAGTGATGTATTTTTTATTCAACTCTAGCACAACTAAACATAACATACCATTCTCCTCTGAAAAAGTGTCTACTATTTTGGGCATCGGTAAAGATTTGTTCCACAGTATCATAGTGCCTCTTCTCTTAGCCTGGAAATGGGATTCCACAAGTGTTGTGTAACCGTTGAAAGATATTCTGTCTAAGTCCTTTTTAATAAAGTGTGTTTCTTGTAGAAATGCTATGTCTATTTTATTTATTTTCAAATATTTTGATAGACTTCTCTTTTTATGGGATTGTTAAGGCCATTAATATTTAAGGATAAACATTTATATGTATGCATTTATAAAGAAACAAATGTCATTCTTAAAGTTTATGGGCTCGAATTTAAAACAAAACATCTAATGAAACAAGTGTAACTATACACAATTCTAAACATGGAAAGATAGACTCCTGGTTTGATTAATGCATCATACAAACCACCATCTTCACACCCTAAGACTCTTGTCAATATCCATCAAGTCATTCTGCCTTCATTTAAATACTTATACAGATTAAATATGAGAATAAACCTTTTAACAGTATAAATATGATTTGATTAAGCAATAACCCATGCCTGGGTGTGGGTAATGCTGGATTTACCCACAGTTGGTGTGGTTTGGTCATGAGGGCAAAGCCCGAGTGGCCAAACAAAGACAAGCGTGGGTAAATCCAGCATTACCCACATCCAGAAGTGGGTTATTGCTATTATACAATGACATTATTTAAGAAAAAAAATAATTACTTTTCTTAAATAATGGCATTATATAATGCCTCCTTGCTGCCCTTCCGCAGCTGTCCAGTATTCTGTGGCAGTTCTGATGTACTGCACATGCGTATGGTTACGCAGTACATCAGAACTGTGTGTGTGGAAGCAATGGAGAAAGGAAGATCTCCGTTGCTTTTAAAAACTTGTCTCGCTATGTTAAAAGAGTTTATCATAGCGAGATAGCTTTAAAAAAAAGCAACAGAGATTTTCCTTTCTCCGTTGCTTTTTTTTAAAGCTGTTTTGCTATGTTAAATGAGTTTAACATAGTGAGACAGCTTTAAAAAAAGCAACGGAGAAAGGAAGATCTCCATTGCTTTTTTTAAAATATCTCGCTATGTTAAACCTCATTTAACATCGTGAGATAACAGCAACGGAGCTCTTCCGTTCTCTGTTGCTGTAAAAAAAAAAACACTTCATCGTGCACACTGACCAATCAACGTGCATGTTTTGGAATATTAATGGGGAATTATTGTATAATTCACAATAACTAATGTCATGCAAAAAAAAGTAGCATAGCTCCGTACAGTGTATATGAAAGTGAAATATAGTAAATTCTAACAAACAATAGAACTTTATGTTGATTAATCTGAATGAAGTCACTAATTATGATATCTCAATTCCTAATACAAAATAAAATATAAAGAAATAAAGAACATAAATAATGATAATAATAGTTTATCATGAAACTAAACCTATTATTTACATTTATGAAAACTATCTGCATTTGTCATAAAGTAAGTGTAAAATAAAGTGTCTGATATTATATCTAAAACTCTCATCCTTCCCATCTCTTCTTCCCTTTCTTCTGTACAATATTAAGGTATCCGATTTATGTTATTGTATAGTCCTGCATTTTATTGATCTTACAGAGCTTTAAGAATATCTCATTAAATTTCCCATCCCACATCCCTCTCCCCCTCCCCCTTCTCTCTCAAAAATGATCTTAATCCACTGATGTAGATGTTTAGATAAGGATTATATGTACCTAAATATACCATTTAATTGATCAGTAGACATAAAGATTAATTATAGTCAAACATAACTTCCACTACAGATTAATCTCATATTGGATATCAGAGAACATCTATTAACTTATATACATTGCAACATAAAAGTATATGAGAGGGGTTTGCCTTATCATGCTTGATCAGCATCTAGTAAAACTTAGTGAGATTTGTTTTATACATTTTAGTCATTAAAGCTGAACATATGACTGTGGTGATGGTGCTGTGGTAGCGTTGTCGCCTCACAGTAAGACGTTGTCCTGTTTGATTCTCAGCTAAAGCATCTTCTGTGTGGAGACATGCGTGAATGGGCGTACCTTCGTTGAAGGTTGTGTGTCAGAGCTGGCAACTCGGCACATAAAAATCTATCTACTGCTAATCATTAGCGGACCGGAGTTCTGCTGTGGCGACCCCTAACCAGGAAAAGCCGAAAGACACAACAGTCTTTAAAGCTGAACATACAACTAGTTAGTAATGAAATATACTTGCCCTTACAACAGAATTATAAACTTCTACCTAAACATTTATACATATCTTTAAATTATCAACATAAATATGGGAGAAACAGTACCATTCATGTGTAAAATCTTTACATAAACTGTATCCTTTATTATAACAAGGTACCTTAGATATGTAACTGTTTCTTATACTCCTTGCAAAAAAAATGGGGGGATAGTTTCTCATGTATTAACTACTCCAAACCTGTCTGAGCTCTAGCAAATCAAATCCTATTCAGAAATTAACCTTCAAAACTCTAACTACTGTGCAATGCATTTGACATCTACAGAAGCTTTCTTTTTAAATTAGTGTAGTTAACATAATGTGTGGCAAGTTATGCATGCATTGTGAAGAAATAGGCAGGTAAATATAATGACGTAGCATTAATAGTATAACTGTGAATAAGTCACATTACTGGCAATATAAAAACAACTTCATATCAGAAACTGTATTAAAAAGAAACTACTATGCATAATGTATTGAATCATTTCTCTCATGACATGTGAAGCACATTCCTGAAAACTAAATGCTATGAGGTTAATACAAGCCAGTATTTCTGTGATTAAACAGGAAGCTGATTATTTAAATGCAAGAACATCATTAAAATAATAGAATACAGCTTCTTTTTAAGTTATAAGCTGTAATTTACAGTTTTTAGAGTCCAAATAAGCTGTAATCTTCTTAAAAACAGCTATACAGCACCGAGACACAGATGTTAAACAGTGTGCAATGTGAGTTCAAAGGTCATCTAGCTCAGTCTTTCAGTTCCTACACTCATACAGTGTCCTCAGGGCTGGGGGAAGCTGTAGAAACACTCGAGGAATGGTTCTAGTGAAGCTTTTCAACTTTATGGTGCCAATACAAGTCTCGAGGTTAGTAAAGTATGCAATTTGAAGAAAAAACCTTTTTAACAGGTGCTCGCATGTTAAAAGCTGGAATTTAGTGCATTTAAAAGAAAAAAAAAAGAAACTGTTAATTAGGTGTTACAGTAAATGTGTTACCCAGCATAAAACATCACCCCTATCAATGTAACCTCATTAAACATACTCTAAATGAATAATTACATACTTTTTATCTAACAGTAAGGGTAATAAGCACACTTAATTGACTGCAATCTACTGCTGTTAATACAAACAAAGGAATCTTCCTAGCTGCATTTATATGACACACATCCCCCATTTCCCTTTCAAATGGAAAAGTTGTCTACTTAATGTTAATACTGTATTTCTCTACTGAAAGCATGTTACTAAGCCAAACAAAGGGATGTTCTTTAAGTGTGCATTATCTCTCTCCCTCTCTCTCTCTCTCTCTCTCTCTATATATATATATATATATATATATATATATATACACACACACACAAAAAAAAAAGTCCTGTTAAAACATACTGGGTCGGATTCACGAACGCTTGCATGGAGTCTAAAACTAGAGTAAGACCCATGCAGCCAACATGTCTGCCGAGCGATCCAGGAACAGCCGGCAGGGGCGTGCAAGAGAGCTCCTAAAACAACTCTTACACGGACAGGGTTAGGATATGCAAATTACCTCATTTGCTGCAGAAAGCTATGCAAATGAGGTAAATTTGTGATCCAGGAAACACTAACCTGTCTGAGTAAGAGTAGTGTTATTTGCAGAAATGTACTCAGTTGTCAACTGAGTACCGTTCTGCAAATAGCAAAACGGAGACATGACAGCTCCAAATAAAGGATGCATGCAGTTGAGGAAGCATGCCAATGGCCAAATATACGGCCATTGGCATTATTTTCCATTGCAAAATAAAAAAAATAATAATTTTTTTTTACCCCGATCTCTGATGTTTAAGCGTAGCGCAGCACCTCACAAACATGCTGTGCTCCAAAAACCAGAAAACCAAAAAATAAAACCACAGATAGGGATTTTATTCAAAATATTAATTTTCCATGCAAGTGAATGGCAGGCTGAAGACAACATGGCTACTGATTAGAGGTTGCTAAAGGGGGAAGCCCAGTCTGAGAGATGTAACTAAGCATTAGTAGGCAATTCTATGCAAATGAGGATAAGGATAGTGAATCCCAATATTTCCTGCTATGTGAAACATGTCCCTAGAGTGTAAGAGTAGGAAAAGGGGAGTAACAGAGTAGGAGATGGGTGACATCATGAGGGGGTATGTATGAAAAAGACTGTAAGCTTATTGGAGCAGAGTGACATGTGGTTGCTGTGAGTTACTCAGGACTAAAAGAGGTGTGTCTACAGTTGTCTAAACTAAAATCAAGAAACTGAAGGTGTACACTGTGGCTATTACTAAAGTTTCTTGCAAAGCTGCTTACACTGTGTGCGCGCGTGTGCGTGTAAACCCGTCTAAGCCTGTGTGCACAGGTGTGTGCCCGTGTAAGCCTGTGTAAGGCCGTCTAAGCTAGTATACATGAATGTGCACCCGCCTCAGCCCGTGTAAGCCTGTATAAGCCTGTGTGCATGTGTGTGAGTGTGTTTGCGCTTGCTTGCACGGCGCTGCCCCCTGTGGAAACAGAAATGGGAAAAGGAAGGAAAGGAAGTAGTAGGAAGTTAACCAAGGAGAACTAGCAGAGCTGCCAGGTGAAATCAATGAGAATCAGCCAATTACACAGGCAGTACACTAGCCCAGCCCAGCCCAGCACCTAAAACTCTGCAAACAACATTCCCCCATGTTTTTCTCAGAAACACTGCAAAGAGAAGTGAAAACTTAAAAAGCTGAAACTGAGACATAAAAATGTTAGGGGCTGCCATTGCTGTTATAAGGCAACATGTACAAGATGCTGAGGGTGGTGCCATTGTGAATGCTGCTGAGCAACCCACAGTGAGGAGACGAAGAAGAGTGTACAGACCCAGGGTAACCTACCAGGGGCTACATAAGCTGGAGATAGTGGATCACTATAGAGTGGACAGAGAGCTCCTGCAGCAAATTGTTGTGCTGTGCAGGCCACGCCTCACACACAGAACCACCCATCCCAGTGAAACCAAGGTATGTGTTGGCCTAAGAATACTAGCAACAGGCGCCTTCCAGAGACCAACTGGTGATATGATGGGGATTTCACAGGCATCAGCATCAAGGGTACTGCACCAGTTCCTGAATGCCATGTCAGCACATGTCGGTGATCATGTATATTTCCCCAATTCCCATGAGGTATTGGCCAGCAATATGGCGTCTCTTCCAGCAAATAGCGGAATACCCTGAGGTAGTGGGTGCAATTGACTGCACGTACATACACATCAAAGCACCAGCTGGTGAGCGGGGTAGGGCCTACATCAACCACAAGGGCTTCCACTCCATCAACTGCCAGGTCGTGTGTGATGCCCAGGGCATAATACTTAATGTGTGTGCTGGCTGCCCTGGAAACTACCATGATTCCCATATCTGGCATCTGTCGCAGCTGTACCAGACATTTGCAAATGGGGACATCCCTGACGGTCACCTAGTGGGGGATGCTGGATATGCACTGGAGCCGTGACTGATGACACCCATCAGAAATGCACACACACCTGAACAAAAACTCCATAATGAGGCACACGCACAAACACGAAATGTAATCGAGCATGTGTTTGGGATGCTCAAGTCACGGTTCCAGTGCCTGGACACATCTGGTGGAGCCTTGCAGTACTCACCAACTACATGTACCCAAATTGTTATGGTATGTGCCATGCTACACAATATAATCCTGCGAAAACAGCTGCAGCAGGAACAACATGGGGCAGGGCCAAACAGCCCCCCACCATTGCCAAGGCTTGCACAGGCACAGCTTGACTCAGATGAGGAACAACCTGAGCCTGCCCCAGTAGGCAGAAGGAGGCGTGCCCAGTATGCCTTGTCCTTGGCAAAGAGGCAATGCATAGCACATACACTGGCACAGTAGGAACCCTGGAAATGATACCTCTCACTGACTCGCACATAAAATAAAAGGGATCCCTAACTTGACACTACCTGTTTCCAAACATGTATAGGGAGTGTAGTATGTGCATCTGACACAGGCAGCCCTGCAGCACCACCTGAGGCATGATTGCCATGTTTTAAGCAATATAAAGCAGTGCTAAGCAGCTTTTACCAATATCTAGTATATGTAAACAAAATTGCTCGTGCAATATTGGCCAAGGTCGGCCAAAGTTGAGTAAAGTCAGTTAAACATGCTCATATCTGCTTTACTGTACCTTAAGCAGTCTGGTCTGGCCAGCATGAAAATAAAAAGCTGTGACAGGGCATGAACCCAGGATACTGTGCACTATAGTCACAGTACTGAACCACTAAGCCATGATAGGATTACAGTGGTGCAGACACAGCAGGACAATTATACAGTAATGCAAACACAAAGCAATGCTGTATCATGCCCCTAATGAGGCAAAAGGGTAACCTCACCCACATGACTATGCAGACAGAGAACATCAGGCCAGGCGTTGTGATGTGGGTTGTGTAGGCTATGAAGTCGCAAGCTAATATATGTTGCAATGGACACTAAGACCTGTAGTACACTAGTATGCCTCAAGCCAGTATGATAGGGGACAGTACAGACTGTAATGATGTCCTGTACATAGCAGTGCAGGCACAGCAAATGTGTATAAGTGTCAGGTGAAACCCACATCCTATGTACACCCACAGTAACAATCCGGTGTACCCATGGTTAGAAATGTACAAAGAATAGCTGTCCCCCTGTATGTAGCAATGTCGATAGGTCTATGCAAAGTTGATCTATGACACAAAGGTGAGCCCTGCTGTAAAAATACACCTTGATTTACCATGCACATATGGTATAAATGTGTATACTGTGCGTGCTCACACACTCCAACAAATGTAGTGGATTTCATTCTGCATCACACTGAAAGGTCATACTGGGCATGCTCACACACTTAAACAAACGAAGCAAATGTCAGGCAGGAAGATACTGAAAGGTCATACTGGGCATGCTCACACACACAGGCTAAATATGGATGTGATGATAAGGGATCTATGGACAAATATGTATAGTCATCTCTACTTCCAGAAACACATTCAGAAAGTGGTCTGAAAATCCTGCTATGTGTACACACAAACTGCCAAGGTCTGTGCATGTAGGTCAAAGGAGGTTACCACTACTCAGCAGTCACCAGACCTGTCAGAGACTACCACAACACACTTGCGAGGAATCTGACTAGGCACATTCAGCAACTAGAAATAACAATGAAGAACCTTAACAAGAGGATTACTGGCCTCACATAGTTGCCCCATGCAACAAGAATGAATGTAAACCAAGCTGTACTCAGTTACATACTGTCTACGCAGGAGATCTCCGCCCAACAGACAGGTCCACGTCATGGTTACACTCAGATCTGCTCTGAGTTACAGCTCAATGGCACTAAATGCACAGAGCCAACTGATATTGGCAACATCCTGGCAGATAGGATCAGTGTTAACTTTACCCCCTCTCACCCATGAAAGATCACATGTCTATAATGGAAGACTGCAAAGTTGCAGACATCATGGCTGCACAGGTAAAAAACACTCTCTGAAACCAGTATCACAGCAGCCATGGGACTAGATAACTTCCCAGGCTGTGTAGTATCTACTGCCCTGAAGTAAACATTAACATGGAAGTTCTGTGGCTACTGATGTTTCCAGAGGACTTCAAACTAGGAGCCATCATTGTAAACACTAAAGATGTGGACATCCTACAAAAGGGCCTCACTGAGACAGATGGCTGTTGTCCAAGCCATGGGCTGTAGCTCAATGCCAAAAGGTGCATTATCATCACCTTTGTTAAAATCTCTGTAGCCAAGAACTACAACATAGGTGGTAGTATACCTCACACTTTAAGTTTGACAAGAGACCCTGGGTCACGGGTGGACAGTGGATACAACTGTGATAAGCACATTCCCACAGTAGCCAGGAAACCCTCTTATGTGGCACACCTCATCACAAAATGTGTCTCATGCAGAAGAAAAGAGGACATTGTTCCCCTCTACTCACCACTCACTAGAACTATAAAAGAGTACAATGCCAGTGTTGCTATGTACCTCACAAGACAACTACAACAACTGGAAACCCAGCAGCAATACCTCACAAAGAGCATTAGTGGCCTGAAATACATGCCATACACAAACCATCGCAAAATGCGCCATCCGTACTCCCTTGCACATCGCTTACTCAGAGGTGTTCACTGCGTAACATCCAAAGCTATGTCAAACATGCAGCTGTTGGATATGATACACGTAAAACACTCACAATCACCCTGACCTTTAGACCCAAGACCACGAGTGAAATACAAAAGGAAGTAGTGTAGCCATTTACCTTATGGATATCCACACCTCCAGGTTACTGCCACAGCATGAGGCCTTGGAGACCAATGCAAGTGCAACTAACATTGGGCAAAGCTGCCCATCAGATTGTAGCTTGCTACAGATCATGTACCTTGTCTCAGGAACCTCACTCAGTATTCTGGAGAACAATGGCAAATATAAAGGTCCTATCAAAGACCATTATATGAGGAGATTACAACTACCCAAACAATGAGTGGGTGAAATACTCGTATAAAATGTCCTTTGCCCAATGTGTCCTAGAGTTAAGAAACTCTAACACCCTGGAACAGCTGGTCAGAACGCCCACTAGAGGTGACAACATACTGGATATGATCATCACCAACATGGGGTACCAGTGTTCCACAACAGAGATAAACCCCTCGCTGGTAATATCAGATCATTAAGTAATCACACTGGACATCCACATCCCGCACCCACACCCAGTCAATGAAACCACTGTGAAGACATTTTCAAAAGCAAACTGCACACTTCCAAAGACCAAAGTGGAAAGTTCCAAAACCATCTTGCTATAGGATAATGGTATACAATCTGCAAAATCATTTACAAGTGCATCCTATGAGCATCTACAGGGATGCATGGATCGAGACATCACAAATAAAACCAAGATGCACCCCTCCAAAAATAAGAAAACAATCTGATGGTCGATGCCCATAAATAAGCTAGACAACAGAAGGAGGAAACTAACACCTGATACAGCCAACTTCACTAAAGGAAAGGCAGCACTGATCATTATTAGGATGAAACAATGATCGCTCATAAAATAATCCAAGCACAGTTTCTAAGGACAACTTGCCAAGGAATGTAAGAATAACAACCACAAAGCCTTATGTAGCTATATCAGACATGTAGGTGTCAACTTCCAAATATGCTGTCAGCTACTGAAAAAAGTAATGACATACACCAAACCAACTTTCATTGCCCAAACCCAGGGGGACAAGTGCAGTGTAAACTCCCCCCCATCACCCCCAAAAGGGCCTGTGTCTATCACAGAAGGATGCAGAGACACAGACGTCATGGACATGCAGGTAAAGACAGCCCTCACCAAAGCTAAGAACATAGGATCAATGTGACTGTAAGTTGTCCCAGGCTGCATCTTACACTAGGCCCACAAAGAACTACACCCTCACCTACATTCACTGTCCAGACTCAAGCGTATCACAGGCTATGTACCCAAAGAATGGCATACACTAACAGTCAACCAGCTCCACAAAGGGTGTGACAAAACAGAACCTGGAAACCATTGCCCAACATGTGTACTCAGCCTGGTCTACAGAGCTATTGAGCAAATCATCATGGAACCCATACACTGAGACATTGGAGATCTCCAGACACTGGACTCTACACAACTTCGCCTTCTTAAAGGCATAGCCTGGCTCTCAAACCTAGTTGACGTATTTAAAACAGTTACCATAAACACAGATGGAGGTGAAAGTAGTCCACACAGCCCACCTGGACCTCACTAAGGGCTTACCATACCATTCCCCACTCCGTCATCATGGACAAGTGTACCAACTTGAACATGAACAGCTATGTCACAGGATGGGTGGCCAAGTGGCTCACAGATCAAACACACATGTTCATAGTTGCGGATGCCATGTCCAACTCTAAGCCAGTCACAAATGGCATCACACAGGTCTTGGTCCTGGGACCCCACCTGTTCAGTCGATACTGCTCAGAGGTACAGGCAAGCACAGCAGGTGTAAGGCTGAACAGATTTGCAGATGACTGGAAACTGTGATCCATAATTGACTGTACAGCTGACACAGACATCCTCCAGAAGTGTCTTAGAGAGACAGATACCAGGTGTCAAAACAATGCCCTCAAGCTGAATGGCAAAGAATGCATAGTCACCCCCTTTGGGTAATACAAAGTGCACACAAAGTACCACATAGGTGGTAATCCAGCATGTATGGAGTAATTATGGCCCTGGGGACACAGGTAGATAGTAAACCTACCTTTGATGATCACATGGCCAAAGTGTTTAGACATTCCTTCAATGTAGGCCATCTAATGTCACCTAATGTAACACACTTTGTATAGTCTGATGATGTCACCATCCTACAAATATACCCGTGGAAAAGAAAACTCACACTAATATGTATAGCGTGTCATGTTAATGCGTACTCCTCTAGTATCATGAAGTAGCTAGGTAGGGGCCTGAATCCTGCATTGGGCAACTGTGTGTTTGTGTGTGTTCCCCTTGGGAAGGGACAACCTTTTAGGAGAGTAGTGAAACACCACAAAAGTGGTAATGTAACATTTGTTAGTTCTGATGATGTCAGAATCCTACAAATATACCTGTGGAAATGAATATCCCCAGTAATCCGTATCGCGCGTTGTGGTAATGTATACTCCTCTAGTGCCATGAAGTAGTTAGGTAGGGGTTTAAATCCTCCACTGGGCAACTGTGTGTGTGTGTTTGCGTGTGGTCCCCTTGGGAAGGGACAACCTTTTAGGAGAGTAGTGAAACACCTCAAAAGTGGTAATCTAACCTTTGTCAAGTCTGATGATGTCACCATCCTACAAATATACCTGTAGAAAAGAAAACTGACAGTAATGTGCATAGCGTGTCATGTTAATGCATCCTCCTCTAGTATCATGAAGTAGTTAGGTAGGGGTTTGAATCCTGCACTTGGTGAGTGTGTGTGCTGTATGTGAGTAACACTGTTGGTCAATGTGTTGTGGGTTTTGCTTTTACCACTGTATGACATATCAGTATGCATTGCACATCTAAGCTAGCTGTGTGTCAAATACATATCTGTATATGTTACCTCAATGATTGCATGTGTGGGAACCCTGCTTTCCCCAAGAACACAGCTGTCATCCTTGCCAGACTGTGCTGCTGCTTCGCAGACCTTAGATCACATCTGTATGCTTGTGACAAGGCCAGCCACTGCAGTGATCCCTGGCCTAGGTCATCTGTGTCACACAGAGTCATTACGATTCCTATTGGAATGTGTGAGTGAGGGTCTATGGCCGAGGTATATGTCAGACCTGTTCAAACACAGCAAAGTCTGTCCATGATGACTATTCATAGGTGTAGAACAAACTGTGGATATTAATGTAGACCCCTCATTGCTTATGTGATCCACCAAGGTATTCCAAAATACCTTTGGAAATGTGATTAACAAAGGAGAGATGACATAACACTTGGTTGCATGTACACATTGGTACCTGTTCATCATGCTGGTGGCTACTACCTATGTGGTACTGTGGGGATAATATGTTCCTTAAAGGTGGATGACTATGCTTAGTTTGGCTTATAGCTTTACAGCATGGGTTTGACAACCGGCATCTGTCGGTATGATACCCTTGTGGAGTATGTGTGTGTCATCTGGAGAATTCATTATAGGCCACAGTATGCATTAACAGATGTGGACGGACATATCCCTACTGTGATTGCTTGTACCTAAGAGAGCTATATGGCAAACAGGAGTGGTCTCAGTAATGTGTGTAGGTGAATACCAGTGGTTACTGGTATTGTATAGTACCTGAAGGATCCAACTGTTGCTGTGTGTCCTACATCTGTGTGTCGGTTGTCAAGACATCATCTAATGATCGGTTATGGACAGGCTGTTGAAGTGATGCATACCACCAGAATGCAAAACAATGACAGATAGTAACAGTATCACACACAGCACAGTGTCAAACCATGTCATACACACATGTGTAGTCAGGTTCTGGAATGTGTGTAGTACAATGCATACTGGCCACCAATAGAAAGTATGGAGTGTTACTATGTAATACAGAGCATGTCACCCTGGCCATGTGTCCACTATGCACGTACATGCAGACAGTGCACCTCCACCATGTTCACAACTGTACACCTGCAAATCTGTACTACATACATCCCACACATACTGTCCACTCTCTAACACATGCTGCCAATACTGCACACATCAGCCAAGTGGCACATGGCTGGATAATACACAATTGGAACCAACACTGGTGTAAACAACACTACAATGACAATCATAGCTTTAATGCATCATGCCTGCTCAGCTACACCTTCAAGCATATCATTACACTCTACAGCTGACAACATGCTAACATTGCTATACTGCTATATAGACACCCTGTGCATCAGTACCATGGTAGACTGTTCCTGCATCTTTGTTACAGATGACAGGAGGTGGCACAGGTTTCATCATATGCACAGGGTGTGTTGTTGGTTCGCCAGAGGCCTACAGTGAGCCATCCAATTGACGTGTGTGTGTGTGTGTGTGTGTGTGTGTGTGTGTGTGTGTGTGTGTGTGTGTGTGTGTGTGTGTGAGGGGCAAGAATACTGGAATGTGCCAATGTTGTTGTAATGTGTGTGGGTATGTGTTAGCCCTAGGTGTCTGGAGTATGTGTGTGTTCTGCATACACACAGTTCCACCATGTGGCTGCCATATACGGGTATTTGTGGGACAGCCACAGACTGTACCTGTGAGGCTTTACAGATCACAGTCTCTGGCCACGGATATGGTACCTGTGCCTGGCAGGAGTGCTACTGACACTATCAGACACTAAGCCAAACTGGGTACTATCCCCAGAGGTGGATGGATGTGCACTGGACACACGTCCCTGCTGGGACTGTCCAGAGCCATGTGCACATGGTCTTCTAGGACATTCTATGGACAGCCCACCCCCAACATTGCTGGGGCTTGTACAGGCACTATGGGAGTGGCTGTGGCTTGAGGGACGTCCATGGCGATTGCCAGCTGCTGATGTTGCTGGCATATGTCCACGTTGACATCTCAACCATCCCGCACTGTCCTGACACATGGACATGACATTGCGGAGGATGTCTAATGTCTCTCCCCAATGTCTATCAGTGACCTCGGTGTAATGTCGGATGGCACCTGCTAGGTCACGGATACTGTCAATGACAGCGGTGTTATGGGCCCTCTGCACCCTTAGTCCCTGTCTGGTGTACTGTTCCATATGTACCTGTGCCTCCATGACAGCCTGGAACATGCATGATGTTGTCAGACCTGTGGCACATCTGCCAGTGGCATGATGAGCAGCAGTGCACCTACGAGAACCCCTGGACATCTGCCTATGGGGTACCCTTCCAGACATCTGGGTATGGCTGCTGTGTTGGGATGCATGTGCCATGGATACCACACTGTCCTGGCCAATGCCGACTGTACGCTGTCCCTCAGCTATGGGCATTGGTGATGGATGTATTGGCAGTATGACTGTATGCATGGATGGGGTGGGCAGCTGTGTACTGTCAATTGGTGGCCCAACGACAGACCCTGGCAAACACGCCTGTGCCTCAGCACACCTATCTTCATTATCACTATGTGGCTCAGTGACATCAGTTTCCCTGCTGCAGTGAACCAGCCCTAACACAGCACCTGTGGGAGGGAGACAGGAAACACACTTTATGACCTGTACATGATGTCAGCACACATGAACACATGAACACATGCACACATGCACACATGCACACATGAACACATGCACACATGCACACATAAACACATGTACACATGCACACATGCACACAGGCACACATGAACACATGAACACATGCACACATGCACACAAATACACTCCTCACTACATCAGATACCCACACACACCACCAGCAATCCATAACATACTTAATAGTGGTTGAAGGTGGGTTACAGTATCACAAGGCAAACAGTCATATCACACATGTCAGCATGCAGAAAGTCTGATGATCAAGACCATGCAGTGCGAGTGTAGGCAGCCCGTGTTAATAACAGTATACATGGCTTTGATGCATGTGTGTTGTTGTTCAGTGATTGGCCTCACAGCCACTTGTTACATGGGTTTGTAAGGTGCCCAATAGGGAGCATTGACTAACATGAATGTGTTATGTGTTGAAGAGTGTCACACAGCCCAATGATAGGCCTCTACCCCTCAGTTATATTATGTGTGCTGTGTGGATGACATGTGGGATACTGAAGTGTGACCTTACAGCGGGTGTCTGAATACGCTATGTGTAGCATGTTAATGTGTACTGCTTATGACAAAGTTGTGTATGTTGTGCACATGTGTATCAACTATGCCTATTCAATATCCAGTACGGTGTTGCCACAATTGTGTGTGATGCTCAGTGTATTGCATGTGATTGAGGCAGCTACTGTCATTAGTGAGATGTGCATAGTCTTACAGCAAACATGCACAGCATGCATTATGCGTAGGTGTGTTACATGTACATGGCCTACACCTCACCTATGACATGCACATTTCATTAGCAATATTAAAATTATAGCACACTCACCAGCATCAACCGGCTGCCTTGCTGTCACACCAGAGGGACCTACAAGAATATGAGACAGTTTGTCAGTGGTCACAACTGTGCCATTGCTACTGTGAGTTTGCTAAACTACAGTAGTACAACAGTCGACAGTCACAGGCATACAGATTATATTCCAAATATCAGTACTGCACAACACTATGTAGCACAACTGCTAAACACACAGTACACATGTCACATATGCATAATCTACCAATACAGGTAACAGTAGTTTACAGATAGGTCATGTTACCTGCACGCTCCATGTCAACATGCTGGGTGGCTCCGGCCTCCATGATGACACATGTAAGTTGCTGTTCCTGTGGTTGGCCAGGAGCCACCATGCTTAGGAGCAGCTCCTCCACTCTGGTGAGGGGGGGATGAATGGCAACCCCACCACCTGTGGCAAGCTGTTGTCGACAGATATTAGACGCATGCCGCTGGACATGTCTAATGAAATCACTGCAGTGATGGCGTACCTGCTCATTTGTCCAGTTATGCATGCCTATGTCATTTACCCGATGAACAAGATCTTGCCACAGTGCAGTCCACTCATGCTGGTCCTGGTTGGTTCTAGAGAACAGCAGGGTGTAGTTCTGCACCAGGCTGTTGTGTATTTTGGCTTCCTCTGCAGCTGTATAACACGGGTTTCTTTGGTGGGACATACCCCTGGAAGACAATTAAACAAGATGTGTGAACAAGTCATGTGGCACACCTAACATCCTAAAGTACAGATATCAATTACCTGCCATATGTCACATCCGATTGGTTGTCAGAGGATACACATGTTCAATACCACATATTAGTGCTCAGGCCACAATTGGCTGACAGTGCCTGCCACGCTCTATATATCAAACCATGTTCTGTACAGCAGCAAAGAGAAGCCAGTATGTAAGACTATACACCAGTACATGGCACACTGTATGTGACACAATGCATCACCTAGCCACAGGAGGTATATATCAAGGTAATGCATAAAAAAAGATGTCATCCATTGCAATGAATGTAAAGTACAGTTACAGTATTACCAGTATACCACAGTAGTCTTTGATGCCAAACCCCTGCCTAACATATGTGCACAATTGTTAATATAGGTGGCATACTGCTGTACTAGATTATACATGTTGCTAGATACACATGTATACCCTGTAACACATATATGATTGAGGGCATGGTACAGTCATAATTACACACACATCAGACATACATACAACACACAAATGTATGCCAACCCAGATGAGCTTTACCTGTGTACCATACAGTACTGTGTGTCACTACTTACAAAACATTATGCCTGAGGTATGTAATCTGTGAGGACTACAGGGAACACACAAAACTGTGTTTCCAGGCAATGTGAACATACACCATACTGTACTGTTTAGGCCTACAGCTTCAGGTAGTACTACAGTTCATATGGGAGTTGGATTCACCAGCAGTACCACTCACTAAGCATACATGTATTGCTTGAGCCTACAATGGGACACCACAGTCGACAACAAGGGACTATGTCACACCGTATACCATACTACTTTTTCTGCCTAGCAATAGCATACACATCTTTTGCTGGGATCACAGCTAGGACACAAACTACCATGACAGATACAATTTCACACTATGCTATCACACCTTTACAGACCTTGCACACATTCACCAACACATTCACCATCACACTCAGTCAACCTCACATAGCAATTATTGCACTAAGTACATGTGTATGTGCATCGTGTCATGGGTAGGTAATACGCTATTGGCCCTAGGGCCTACAGCAGCCTAGCCATATGCTACCCTGGCCTTTGACACACATGTAATTTAATTTCACTTGCCCCTGTCAACCAGAGCCACAGCGGTGATTCCCGGGGTGTATTTCCTATCTTCCAAACAATCATCAGAAGTATTTAGGACAACTGCTAATGAGGAGCTTTGTTTGCTATCGATAGGTGGTTTGTTCCAGAGTATGGCATGTCTCTGAGTTAGGACTCTATCCCTCCAGCATGTGCTGTTTAGTGAGCTGACAAGGTTTAGGGCCCTAGAGCATGTATCTGGGTGGG